>NC_089592.1:21656707-21952993 GCF_019320115.1 Miscanthus floridulus | reverse complement strand
TCATTGGCCACAATTGTATATGTAGTGACAACTACATCATATTTTGCTAGCTCACTTGGATCTTTGGTCCTTGCACCACCATGGTAGACTAAAACAGATAATTTAGCACCTTCACTAACCTTGTCAGTTAATTCGTTAGCCCACTGCTTAAGAACACTAGCAGGGCACACTACTAGAGTACCTGCAGCTGGCCTTGTCATGGAACGTGAGGTGGATGCAGATGATGTGGAAGCTTTAGCTTTTTTCTTGCGTTCCGCTTTGGTTTCAACCATTTTATTCAGAACATTATTCGGTTGATTAACACAAAGTTCAGCACTAGTACCAGTAGCTGTTGATGATGAACTAGCGCCTTGGTCCTTGTTAGGTTCATTGCTGACAGTTTGTTCTCCCTCATCATCTTCATCAAGGTTTAGTGCTTCAGATTTCAAACGATCTGAATCAACAGACATAAATTTCGACTGTTCATTCCTCTGTTTTTGTATAAGGGCAATAGTAGACACAGTCTTCCCAAGGCCCTGTTACAACACAACTTCTTGACTGTTAGAATACAAATATGAAAGATCTAAGCGCTTATGAAGAAGTAAAGAAATCAGAAATAACCTGATCATCAGCAAGAATTCCGCCTGCACAGTGTGAGCTATTCTCCTTTGAAACCATCCAAGCCAACGCCATTTTCTTTCAAGTATTAAAGGTATGTAAGGAACATGATATCCAGCACAAAAGGAATTGACACATAATCAAAAGTTATACAAGGTTCCATGTACCTGATGCTTGAGCAGAGGTACTGCTAGCACACCCTCGGGCAGATCATCTTCCCTTTTTTCACGACTGATATTCTGCATAACATATTTTGAAAACAATGACATTCATGGAGTCGAATGATGACACTCAGAGTACAATGAAATATAACAAGCAATAGCTAAACAAAGTTTACCTGGGTACTTAAATATATAATTCCTAGAGGGAAAATAAATCCTAGTTGAGCGAGAAAAAAAATTCTCAGATCAGATAACAAAAGTTTAAAAAAAAGCAAAATATGCATGCCTCTCTTAAAAGTCAAAACAGACACACATGTTTACAAAATAAAATGGAATCCTTCGGAAAAGGAAGATTTATAAATAGCTACGGTAGTTGCTAAACATATTTACTGGTCATCAGATCAAAATATGTAAACTGCACCATCAATCTCTGGCTTCCTTGATTGAAGTACACTTACAATTTATTTTCTGAAAGATCTAGTGAATGGAGCTGAAACCTTTTTTTTTTGGTAAAGTATGGATCAGGATATAATCTTAGGAGCAAAATGAGAAACTCAAAATATAAGTATGCAAGGATAAACTTTCAGGCTGCACATGGCGTTGCTGCAGATTATGATAAATGGATAGTCTCCCGTTTGCTAGAACTGCTTTCAAATATTTAGGAGTTCAGTCAGCTATGTTTTGAAAAGCATGTTGCGCATGGACATATTGTTACATTTCAAATAACAGAGTAAGTCACACGAGATAAAGAAAGGGGACATCATCCACCAGAGACCAGACAATCTAATTTGTTAACCAATAATCAGATTTTCTAAATGACATGCTAGATTTATCAGAACTGCTTTGCTACTAAAAAAGTGCCCCACACACAAGAAAGAGTAAATGAAGCATGCAAAAATCCCATTAAATCATTTTACCAGTGTCACAACATAAAAAGCAACCATAAAGCAAAATGAAAGGTAAGTATTTGTATTAATGATTTATTCAAATTCAACAGGTTGGAAGATGCAATTTATTTTCTTTGAAAGCATTTATACAGCAATCAAACATGTCGACATGATAAACTTAATGTGATTCTCTCTATCCCTTATAGAATATCCTGATGATGAAGTGGGAAACTACCAATTAGATAAATTAAAAAATTGCCTACCACTACCTCCCACTGATTCATCAAGTCAAGCCAGCACTGAGAACAATGGTTACATTGTATAGAAACTGCCATCGATGTAAGTTCAAGTAAAGAGGAGATTATTATTAATCCAAATGCATTCAGATTGCCACTGGATTCAGCACACCACAGTATTAGCTGGGCAGGAAGCAAACAACATGTACACATAAATGATCAAAGATACCTGCAGGGCTTCTTGATATACTGCTCTCTCATCATGATCTAAGACCCTATTTTCAGGATTAAGGCGATTGCGTGTCTCAAAGCCATTAGCAACTTCACTGTTATTAGAACTGGTTCCTCCAACCATTGGAGGTAGTACCCTATGTGAGGTAGAACCTCCATATACAACAACATCATCTGCCCATATAAAAAGGGATGAAGATTAATGTTACTACAGAAAATCTGAACCATTTCCAATGTTTGTATAATCGATAAAATTATATCATGTGATGCTAGCGTACGCACCATCATCATCCACTTTCTGGGTATCAAGTGTGCTAGAACTTCCTCTTGCAATTATTGAAGATGAAGGTTGTAAATTTCCATTGGCAACATTTGTCCCCATTCTGTTTTCACCGACATTTGGTGACCTTTTAGTGGAAAAATGCGGTGGGAGCTTGCGTGTCTCACTAGCAGCAATTGGATGCATAGATTTCAATGCGTTGCCATTTGAAAAGGATGGTGGAAGGACACTCTTGTTATTGTCATTTGCATCTGCTGTAGAACTGCTATCAATTCTACTGGAGGTAGAAAGGCCCTGTCGCATAGCCATGTGAGAACTTGGATAGGGACGAATCCTGTCCCCTGAACCAACTGTATAACGACTACTCTCAGCATTTCTACCATTTGTAATGGATGCTGGAAGAATCCTGTATTGACCATTGTTGTTCTCAGTAGGCCTAACCGACGACGGAGCAGGAGCGCTCCTCTGCCAATCTTCATCCTCAAAATTGATTATACGTCCTTCATTTTGATCAAACCTTGTGATTGCAGATGCTGGCTGGTGGTCATCACCGAAAATTGAGTCATCATCACTATCCGAACTCAGGTCAATAATGCCACCGTTTTCATTCATATTGCCAGCTAGCACATGCACTGTATATATGTTATCAGGACTTCGTTTTTCTTAGCATGACTAAACCATTCATGAACCAATGGTTTGATTTCGATCTTATCTTAATAAACAGCACATCCTTTTTTTCAAATGATCACCAGGCTAAAGAGAGAGCACACCACACATCTCACAGTAGCACTCGCAGTTATTCGAGTTACCCTCACTGTGGGAGTAACCTGCAGGAAGATCAAACATGTTAGAGCTGACTAATAAACAAGAAGTAAACACAAATCGGAACAGCAACAAGTGCATAACAGCGGGGAAGCTATATATGTAACACAAAATAATAAACAATAATGACGGAACAAGATCCCTTCCGATCAGCAATATTAACCTAACAGCTCCCCCAACATGTCGGACATAACCCTTACATATACATACAGCCACAGCCCAAGTTTTTGGAAAAACTGGTGTTAGGGCATTTATTGTTTCCGGCTAATGTGGCATGCACTGGGAGAGCAATCCTAGATCAAAACCTGGATCAGATCGAACGGGCCCATTCAACGGTCATAGATCCCGCCCACAGACGTGCAACCGGACCAAATCTTACATGGCTGAGACCCCTGTGTTCCCGACGGGATCAGCCAATCTGGCATAGGAGGCACGCTCCCAAACCTATATAAAAAAACAAATCCCCAACCGGCAGCAGCCCAGAGGCGGAGACTCGGCGTGGCGCACGAGGGCTCACTTGCACGGAATCCCGCAAACTGTTCTCGAAAATAGATTGAACCCATGCCCATCACTCAATCGGCAACTAACAGGTCCTACGGTGGCAAGCAATGGCGAACTTGCACGGCACGCTGCAGGAAAAAAAAGGAGGAGAACCTCGTCGAATCAACCGATGTATTGGACGAATCGACAGGATTGGACTCAGACGTAGGGTACCAAGCAGCGCAACAATCCACGCACGTGAAAGCAGCGCGTAAAGGTATTCGGTTCTGATCGAGACCAAAACCGACCCCTGGAACCACGAGCGAACCCACCCCACCTTCACCCATCATCCATGCGGAGCAAGCGGACTCACCACCGAGAAGGGAAGGGACCGAATCCGCGCCCCCGACGGACGGATCTCCCCTCCGCTGGATGGCTCAGGGAGAGGAGCGGCGCGGCGGCGGAGGATCCGGGGGAGAGCGAGGGCGCCTAGAGGGAGACAGGCGGCGTTGCGGTCGGGGGATATTCAGGTTAGGTTTGGACTTCGGCAACTGGCGATGGCGAGGCGTTGCGAGGAAGTGGCAGTGGCACGCAGCAGTGCCAGGGGCGAATGCCAGTGTCAGGCTTGCCCGGTCGGTCGCGGCGTCGGGTGCGTGCGCGGTGCCGGTGCGCCCCCGTGCACGCCTGCATCCCCATTCCGTTGGCAAATCTATTTCCCCATCTCTTTTTTTTTTCAAGAAAATCCCCATCGTCCCGGACAATATTCACGTAGGGCTTGGGAATATTAAAAAAACGCTTTCGATCACTACAAAGGAATGTTCCGGTACAAATGGTACCATACTTCCTCCGTCCTAAAATAGAGGGCACTAAAATTGGTATTGAAATACAATGCATTCTACATAATGACTATGTTTATATTTGGCAAGATTTATTAAAAAGAAAGCCATAATTTGAGAAGAAACTCTATAATTGAAATAATCAATAGGTACATGTGTCATTTGAGTGTTCCCTTAGGTTGTCTTAGAATTTTTGAAACACACTGTATTGCAGAACAGAGGGAGTATCGGATAAAACTATGGAATTAAAGATAGTTTGGTCAGTTCCAGAATCAGCCTATGCCAGTTTTGGCCCAACCTATCCATATGAAACGATATGAAAATAGTATCATATTAGTTTTATCTCCTACAACTAAAAAGAATAACGTGTGGATATTTTTTTGTGCGATATTTGTTTTAGTTCGTCCGTCTGTCCACGCCTACGATCTCACGACATCTCCCACATGCTGCGTCCTTTGGTGCAAAGAAAACATGAAAAGTCTTGACCCTGATTTGCATGCGCTACAAATACGGAAAGTCTTGACTCTGATTTGTATGCGCTACAAACATAGAAAGTCTTGACCCTAATTGCCTCAAACAAGGAAAGCGATCATCCACGTCTCACGCTCGATCATACCGCCCTCGTGCCACAAATATGAAATTCTTGACCCTGATTTGCACGCGCTACAAACACGAAAGACCATCGTCGCTTGTCGTTGCACGATCGAACACGTGTTCTTGGTGGGACTCAAGCGCGTCACTGGTCGCTGCACGGAGGCGATCATCGCGCGCCCCATTCCTCAAGCCCCTGCATGATCGAGCCGCCCCTACTTCTTCCTCATCGTGTAGTGGAGAAGCAACAGCAATGGATCATCCACTGTCTGCCTAACAGTGGATGCACCTGTGGCTACAACATCGATCGCCGCAAGATCACCTCTCTGTGCAATCTCCCTTCCCCGTGCGATCTCCCCTCCACGACCTACTGAAAGGTCCTTGTGTGGTTTTGGTAATTGAGTGATAACCTAGGTGGACTAATTGTGTTTATATGAGATACAGAGGTGATTAGTCCATAGATATATGTGTGAGCAACATATGACATGAAGGTAAAAATAGCTTAGAGATGTTGCAAAGCTCACACATGTGATGATGAAGGAGCTCATTGCAAATGAGACATGACATTGAGTCATGTGATCAAGGTGGAGAAAATCAAGACAAGACTTGGCTTGATGGACCGGTTGCAAGCATGAAGGGCAAGTTGGAGGCTTTGGAGCGATGGATCGCGTGGCGGTGAACCTTAAGCAAGACTTGGCGTCGATGGACAAAGGCAACGGTGAAAAGCAAGTGAAGTCAAGATCGATGAACCAATATGATCATGTGATGATATGAAGTGGATCATATCATTGTTGATTGTATTGGTGCATGTGTTGGAATGGAATGCGCAAGGCAAAGGTATAACCTAGGGCATTTCATTTCACCAGTCATAGGTGTGTAGAAAAGTTTATGACCGGTTTAGGATAGATGGCCGTACTATCAAGAGGGGCAAACTTATTTGCATATCGGTCATCTAGTGCCACTTGAGTGATCTAACTTTACATCGTCGCTAGGATTGAGTGGCGTGACAAGTTGAGTGGCTAATCCTTTGGAAACTGATTGTAAAAATGCTAACACACATACACATGGTGGTGTACACTTGGTGGTGTTGGCACATTTATAAAGAAAATAAAGTTGGAGTTGATGTGGGTCAACTCGGTGAAGGAACGGAGGCAAGGGTTCGTAACTTCACCGGCGGAGTGTCCGCCCATAGAGTGCGGATAGTCCAACGATACCATCGGCGCCCTATACAGAAAAGACAGAGTCTCACAGAGTGGATCAGACGCTGGTCATGTGGTGACCAGACGCTGGGTCCTTGAAAGGTCCTAATGGCTAGAGGGGGGTGAATAGTCTAATAAAAATTTCTACAACAACACTTAACCAAATGGTTAGACAATTATGAGGCGAAAAAGTGTTGCGCTAGCCTACTCAAAATACAAGCCACCTACCATAATTCTAGTTTAGATAGTGTCAATTCACATAAGAGCAATGACACTACCCTATGTTAGTGTACTCTCAAAGGCTAATTAAAGAGCCACACCAACCAAGCATGCAAGCTCTCACAACTAGTTACACTAAAGAGCTTGTCAACTAGTTTGCGATAATATAAAAAGAGTGATCAAGATAGTTATACCGCCGTGTAGAGGAGTGAACCAATCAATCATAAAGATGAATAACAATGAAGACCAATTACCTCGGAATCAAAGGATAAACACAATGATTTTTACCGAGGTTCACTTGCTTGCCGGCAAGCTACTCCTCGTTGTGGCGATTCACTCACTTGGAGGTTCACACTCTAATTGGCTTCACACGCCAAACCCTCAATAGGGTGCTGGACAACCAATACAAGATGAGGATCACACAAGCCACGAGCAATTCACTAGAGTACCTTTTGGCGCTCCGCCGGGGAAAGGTCAAGAACCCCTCACAATCACCACGATCGGAGCCGGAGATAATCACCACCCTCCGCTCAACGATCCTCACTACTCCAAGCCGTCTAGGTGGCGGCAACCATCAAAAGTAACAAGTGAAATCCACAGCGAAACACGAACACCAAGTGCCTCTAGATGCAAACACTCAAGCAATGCACTTGGATCACTCCCAATCTCACTATGATGATGAATCAATGATGGAGATGAGTGGAAGAGCTTTGGCTAGGCTCACAAGGTTACTATGTTAATGAAAATGGCCAAAGATGTGAGCCATAGCCGGCCATGGGGCTTAAATAGAAGCCCCCACGAAATAGAGCCGTTGTACCCCTTCACTGGGCACACTGCTCTGACCGGACGCTCCGGTCCATTTGACCGGACGCCAGCTCTTAGCGTCCGGTCCACTGATGGACGCCACGTGTCACCAGTTTCAAACGCTGTTTGTCAGTTTTCAACGGCTATGAAGCTGACCAGACACTGGAGCCTCAGTGTCTGGTCGAGTACAGTAAGGGTCAAAAACTGGTTTTCCTCGACCGGACGCGTCCGGTCCACCTCGACCGGACACAGCCCAGCGTCCGGTGGTAAACCCTAGCCACTATACCGCCAGTCAGCTCGACCGGACGCAGGCAGTCAGCGTCCGATGCTTTTGGATCTAGCGTCCGATCACTTGACCGACGCTGGCATCTCCTCCATTCTTCTTCACCCTTGCTCAAGTGTGCTAACCATCAAGTGTATCACCTTGTGCATATGTGTTAGCATATTTTCATAAACATTTTCAAGGATGTTAGCACTCCACTAGATCCTAAATGCATATGCAATGAGTTAGAGCATCTAGTGGCACTTTGATAACCGTATTCCAATACGAGTTTTACCCCTCTTAATAGTACGGCTATCAAACCTAAATATGATCACACTCTCTAAGTGTCTTGATCACCAAAACAAAATAGCTCCTACAAATTATACCTTTGCCTTGAGCTTTTTGTTTTTCTCTTTCTTCTTTTCAAGTTTAAGCCCTTGATCATTGCCATGCCATCACCATTGTCATGTTATGATCTTTATTAGCTTCTTCACTTGAAGTGTGCTACCTATCTCATGATCACTTGATAAACTAGGTTAGCACTTAGGGTTTCATCAATTCACCAAAACCAAACTAGAGCTTTCAATCTCTCCCTTTTTGGTAATTGATGACAACCCTTATACAAAGATATGAATTGAAATTCAATTGAATCTATGTTGCTTGCCCAAACATATTTACTATGTGTAAAAGGATATGGACAAGTTTCATAAACCCCAAGTGGTAGCAATTGCTCCCCCTACATATGTGCTAAGAGTTTGGATTGAAGCTTGCACATATGCTTAGATAGGAAATATAGGAGTCATTGTCTACCATATGATGCTAAGGTATAAAAGATGGACCTTTGAAGCGTGATACCAATCGGAGTGCACCAATATACCATCCTTAGCACCATGGTTAGCTCAATATCACTTGGAAACATATTTTGAAAAGATACCACTTGTAAAGACTTACTTGAAAATAAAAGTTATCTAGTGATTTCATTTCATCATTCAATCTTACAACTAACATTCATCACACAAGCATGGATGTGTAAATTTAATACTTGTGCCATGCAAGCAAACATATGAAATGCACATACAAATGCACCATACAAGTTTATGAGCTTGCTCCCCCTACTTGTGTGCTCAAACTTTTAGTTGATCCCTTTCCTTTGTTCATTTCTCTCATATATCAAGATATCTTTATGTTTCTCTCCTTTTATGATATTTCTCCCCCTTTTTTACTATTTTTACTACTATCTTTGTTTCTCTCCCCCTTTGTCATCAATGACCATAAAAGTTCTAAATATAGATAGTATAACTTTTAGGATAGAGATTATCAATATCAATCAATGGGGTAAGGATCATTTTTCCAAATTTAGTTCAAACTAGAATATATGCCAAAGATATTTAACTCGGTTTGATCTAAGGACAAGCTTCTTCACACCTCCAAATAAGGGTTATCTTGTACCATGTTGAGTTAAACACTTATAGCTCATTTTCTAGATTAAACACTAGGTTTACAAGCCCATAAACATGTCATATGCTATCACTAGATCATGTCAAGCATAGAAGCAATAGTGATGCCATATAAACATCAAATTCATTTGATTTTCATGAATGAGCCTAATAAAATAGAACCACTTGAAAGGTCCTAATATGATTGAAAATATGACTAGATGCACTAAACATGTCCTTAGCAAGAATGTATGCCATGCCAATCAACTTTTACCTTAGATTACTCGAAGGAGAGGCATGTCATATGAGTGGGGAGTGCATCAACACATATTTGAGAAATCCAATATGTTCAACTCGTTCCTTAGCTTGCAAAACATTTTCCCATCCAATGGCTTGATGAATATGTCGGCAAGTTGATCTTCGGTGCCTACACTCTTAATGCAAATGTCCCCTTTTTGTTGGTGATCTCTTATAAAATAATGGCGGACATCAATGTCCTTTGTTCTTGCATGTTGAACCAGATTGTTGGTTAACTTGATTGCACTCTCATTGTCACATAGCAATGGCACTCTCTTGAACTTGATTCCAAAGTCACTCAAAGTGGCCTTCATCCAAAGAATTTGTGCACAATAACTACCGGCGGATATGTATTCGGCTTCGGCGATTGATAATGCAACACTATTTTGCTTCTTTGATGACCATGAAACAAGTGATCTTCCCAACAATTGATATGTGCCCGATGTGCTCTTTCTTTCAACCTTGCATCCCGCATAATCTGAGTCAGAGTAACCAACTAGCTCAAACTTTGCTCCTTTAGGATACCACAAACCAACATTTGGTGTATGCTTCAAGTACCTCAATATCTTTTTTGTAGCCTTTAAATGACTTTCTCTTGGTGAGGCTTGAAATCTTGCACACATGTATATACTAAATATGACATCCGGCCTTGATGCGGTCACATAGAGTAGGCTTCCAATCATAGACCGATACAACTTTTGATCCACTATATTTCCACTTGCATCACTATCCAAGTTGCCATTGGTTCCCATTGGTGTGCTAATGACTTTGCTATCAATAATGCCAAACTTCTTGATCATGTCATTGATATACTTGCCTTGACTCACAAATGTACCATTCTTTAATTGCTTGATTTGAAGACCAAGGAAGTAACTCAATTCTCCAATCATGGACATTTCAAACTCATTAGCCATCATCTTTCCAAACTCATCATAAAATTCTTGATTGGTTGATCCAAATATGATGTCATCAATATAGATTTGCAATACAAATAGATCTTTTCTAATCTTCTTGATGAAAAGAGTGGTGTCAACCTTGCCCATGGTGAACCCTTTAGAGAGGAGGAAATCCCTCAATATCTCATACCATGCTCTAGGTGCTTGCTTCAAACCATACAAAGCTTTCTTCAACTTGTATACATGGTTAGGCTTCTTATTATTTTCAAAACCGGGAGGTTGCTCAATATATACTTCTTCATTGATGTAGCCATTTAGGAAATGCACTCTTAACATCCATTTGATAGATCTTGATGTTGTGGGCACAAGCATAGGGTAGCAAGATTCTAATTGCTTCCAATCTAGCAACCAGGGCATATGTTTCTCCAAAGTCAAGACATTTAACTTATGTATATCCTTGTGCTACCAATCTTGCTTTGTTCCTTACTACTATCCCATCTTAATCTTGCATGTTTCTAAAGACCCATTTGGTTCCAATCACATTGTGTCCCTTTGGTCTTTCTACCAACTCCCATACTTGATTTTTTGTGAAGTTGTTAAGCTCTTCATGCATAGCATTGACCCAATCAACATCCTTCAAAGCTTCATCTATCTTCTTTGATTCAATGGATGACACAAATGTGAAGTGTTCATAAAATGATGTCAATCTTGATCTTGTTTGAACACCTCTTAAAATATCACCAATGATTGTATCCAAAGGATGATCTCTTGTAATACTTGTTGGTTGAAGGATTGGAACTTGATTGCTTGCACTTGCTTGATCATTGGGTTGAGATGATGTACTATCCACTTGATCTTGATCAATATCATGAGAATTACTTGCACTAGCTTGATTTGTATCATCTTGCATATTTGAGTTAGAGAGCACTTGCACTTCATCTTCATCATCATTCACTTGCCTAGGCCTTAATTCACCAATATCCATGTTCATCATGGCATTTGAAAGTTGAATGCCTCTAACATCTTCCAAGTTCTCATCTTCTTCTTGTGAACCCTTGGTTTCATCAAATTCAACATCATGAACTTCCTCAAGAGTACCACTATCCAAATTCCAAACTCTATATGCTTTGTAGTGGAATAACCAAGTAAGAATCCTTCATCACATTTCTTATCAAACTTGCCCAATCTTGTACCTTTCTTCAAGATATAGCATTTGCAACCAAAGACCCAAAAATATGCAATGTTGGGCTTTCTACCATTCAAGAGCTCATATGGTGTCTTCTCTTTCAATCGGTGACAATAGAGGCGATTGCTACAATAGCAAGCCGTGTTGATAGCTTCAGCCCAAAAAGATTGACTCACATTGTACTCACTAAGCATAGACCTTGCCATATCAATGAGTGTTCTATTCTTTCTCTCAACAAGGCCATTTGATTGAGGTGTGTATTTGACCGAGAATTGATGTCTAATTCTAAATTCATCACATAACTCATCAATTCTAGTATTCTTGAACTCACTACCATTATCACTTCTAACTCTCTTGATGGTTATTTCAAACTCATTGTGAATGCCCTTGACAAATGATTTGAATGTTGCAAATACATCACTTTTGTCCACTAGAAAGAATACCTATGTATATCTAGTGTAGTCATCCACTATCACAAATTCATATTTGTTTCCACCGATACTAGTGTATTATGTTGGCCCAAACAAATCCATGTGCAATAACTCAAATGCTTTACTAGTACTCATCATGCTTTTCTTAGGATAGGTGTTTCTAACTTATTTTCTGGCTTGACAAGAGCTACAAAGCTTATCCTTTTCAAACACAACATCTTTCAAGCCTTTAACTAAGTCATGCTTATCTATTCAATTATTTCATTCCAATATGACTAAGCCTTCTATGCCATAACCAACTTATGCTAGACTTAGTGAACAAGCATGTGGACAATCTAGCTTCACTAGCATTGAAATCAACCAAGTATAGATTTTCATATCTAAAGCCTTTGAAGATCAAGTTAGAGCCATCTACACTTATGATCTCTACATCATATACTCCAAATATGCATTTGAATCCAAGATCACACAATTGTGCCATGGATAGTAAATTGAAGTTCAAGTTTTCTACTAGCAACACATTGGATATGCTCAAGTCATTGGATATTGCAATCTTACCAAGCTATTTGACCTTACCTTTGCCATTGTCACCAAATGTGATACTATTATAACCATCATTGCCATTTATGTTGATTGAGTTGAACATTCTTGCATCACCGGTTATGTGTTGAGTGCACCCACTATCAAGAACCCAATGCCTTCCTCCGGCTTTATAATTGACCTATAAAAGAAGATCAATTCTTTTTAGGTACCCAAACTTGCTTGGGTCCTTGAAGGTTAGTAATCAAGCTCTTTGGCACCCAAATGGCTTTCTTCTTTGAGCCCATCCATGGTTTGCTAATAAACTTAGCCTTCACACCATTTGTACCCTTAATAAGCATATAGGAAGAATTAAGCTTGATGGAGGATACATTAGCATTTTTGTTTTTGTTGGTGCATTCATGCTCTTTATGACCAACTTGCTTGCAACTAGTGCAAAACCGATCATTATTCTTCACAAAACTTGTCTTGTGAGGAGCAAAGGCCGCCTTGCCTTTCTTGGGGGTATAGCCTAATCCCTCTTTGTAGAGAGAAGCTCTTTGGCTATCCAAGGCTATAAGCAAGCAGTCCTCACCACCATAAGCCTTAGCTAAGGTGTGAGTGAGCTTAGTGACCTCCTTCTTGAGGTTCTCATTCTCAACCGCTAGTGAGGTGTCACAAGTGAGATCATCACTACTAGATGAGGTAGAAGTGGAGGTGCTACAAGAAGGGTTAGTAGTAGCAACAATGATAGGCATAGATAGTGATATATCAATTATATCACAAGTTAAACCTATATTACAAGTTTCAACATGCTTCTTTTTATCTTGTTCATTAAGCAAAGTGGAATGAGCTTTTTCAAGCTTTTTATGAGCCTTGCCAAGCTTCTCATGGGCTACCTCTAGCTTCTCATGAGTTACTTTGAGCTCATCAAGGGCTTACTTAAGGGCTTTTATCTCCTTATTCAAGCTCTTGCATTCCCTTCTCTTAATGTCAAAGTGTTCTTTAGCATCCTCTAGCATGTCAAATAATTCGTCCTTAGTAGGTTCATCATCATCACTATCACTATCATTTTCATTTTCATGTTTATTATTATCAACATGTTCTTCATCACTTTCATCATCACAAGATTGTACCTTAGTGGCCTTAGCCATGAAGCATGATGAAGATTCAAAGAGAGAAGGCTTCTCATTTATGGCAATGCTTGCAAGAACCTTCTTCTTGGTGGTCTTGTGATCATCACTATCATCATCATCATCACTTGAGGAAGCATCACTATCCCAAGTGACTATATATGAACCACCCTTCTTCTTCTTTAAGGCCATCTTGTCCTTCTTCTCTTTCTTTTCCTTCTTGTCCTCCTTCTTGTTCTTCTTGTTGTCATCATCATTGTCACTATTGTATGGGCATTGAGCGATAAGATGATCTTTGCTTCCACACTTGAAGCACCTTCTTGACTCTTCTTTGTTCTTGGATGAAGACTTTTTTCTTCTAGCACGGTAGCCCTTCTTCACCATGAACTTACCAAATTTCTTGACAAATAGAGCCATCTTCTTATCATCATCATCATCACATAATTCATCTTCTTCACTTAATGTTTCTTGCTTAGCTTTGCCCTTGGATGATGTGGCTTTGAATGCCACGCTCTTCTTCTTCTCATCTTTCTTCTCCTTCTTTTCTTTCTTCTCATCATCATCTCTATAGGTATCATCGGTCATTATATCTTCCAATACTTGGTTTGGTGTCATATTGTCCAAACCACTTCTCACTAGAATGGTGACCAATGTACCAACTTTTGAAGGCAAGCATCTCAAGAACTTGTGGGAGAAGTCATTATCCTTCACTTCTTCTCCAAGTGCTTTGAGATCATTGATAAGCACTTGAAGCCTATGAAACATCTCCGGCACACTCTCATCATCCTTTATCTTGAAGCTTGCAAACTTCTCTTTGAGAATGTATGCCTTTGCACCCTTCATAGCTTGAGTGCCCTCAAATGATTCTTCCAACTTCTTCCATGCCTCATGAGCCATCTTAATATTCTTGATTTGCTCAAATGTTCTCTCATCAATTACATCATGAATAGCACTTAGAGCAATATCATTGTTTTGGAGAAGCACTTCTTCGACGGCGATGGGATTCTCCGGATCACCAATCTCAATTTTGGTTTCTACCACCTTCCACACTTTTCTATTGATTGACTTAATGTGTGTGGTCATCTTTGACTTCCAATAAGGATAATTTATACCATCAAATTGGGGTGGCTTCTTGGTGTTGTTGATTTGAGCCATTTTTATACCGAAGGTTGTTAAACCTCAAATAACGGTGACCTTGGCTCTGATACCACTTGAAAGGTCCAAATGGTTAGAGGGGGGATGAATAGCCTAATAAAAATTTCTACAACAACACTTAACCAAATGGTTAGACAATTATGAGGCGAAGCAAGTGTTGCGCTAGCCTACTCAAAATGCAAGCCACCTACCATAATTCTAGTTTAGATAGTGTCAATTCACACAAGAGCAATGACACTACCCTATGTTAGTGTGCTCTCAAAGGCTAACTAAAGAGCCACACCAACCAAGCATGCAAGCTCTCACAACTAGTTACACTAAAGAGCTTGTCAACTAGTTTGCGATAATGTAAAAAGAGTGATCAAGATAGTTATACCACCATGTAGAGGAGTGAACCAATCAATCACAAAGATGAATAACAATGAAGACCAATCACCTCGGAATCAAAGGATGAACACAATGATTTTTACCGAGGTTCACTTGCTTGCCGGCAAGCTACTCCTCGTTGTGGCGATTCACTCACTTGGAGGTTCACGCGCTAATTGGCTTCACACGCCAAACCCTCAATAGGGTGCCGCACAACTAACACAAGATAAGGATCACTCAAGCCATGAGCAATTCACTAGAGTGCCTTTTGGTGCTTCACCGGAGAAAGGTCAAGAACCCCTTACAATCACCACGATCAGAGCCGGAGATAATCACCACCCTCCGCTCAATGATCCTCGCTGCTCCAAGCCGTCTAGGTGGCGGCAACCACCAAGAGTAACAAGCGAAATCCGTAGCGAAACACGAACACCAAGTGCCTCTAGATGCAAACACTCAAGCAATGCACTTGGATCACTCCTAATCTCACTATGATGATGAATCAATGATGAAGATAAGTGGGAGAGCTTTGGCTAGGCTCATAAGGTTACTATGTCAATGAAAATGGCCAAAGATGTGAGCCATAGTCGGCCATGGGGCTTAAATAGAAGCCCCCACGAAATAGAGCCATTGTACCCCTTTACTGGGCACACTGCGCTCTGACCGGACGCTCCGGTCCATTTGACCGGACGCCAGCCCTCAGCGTCCGGTCCACTGATGGACGCCACGTGTCACTAGCTTCAAACGTTGTTCGTCAGTTTTCAACGGCTATGAAGCTGACCGGACGCTCTGGAAAAACTGACCGGGCGCTGGAGCCTCAGCGTCTGGTCGAGTACAGTAAGGGTCAAAAACTGGTTTTCCTCGACCGGACACGTCCGGTCCATCTCGACCGGACACAGCCCAGCATCCGGTGGTAAACCCTAGCCACTGTACCGCTAGTCAGCGCGACCGGACATAGGCAGTCAGCGTCCGGTGCTTTTGGATCCAGCGTCTGGTCACTTGACCGATGCTGGCATCTCCTCCATTCTTCTTCACCCTTGCTCAAGTGTGCTAACCACCAAGTGTATCACCTTGTGCACATGTGTTAGCATATTTTCACAAACATTTTCAAGGATGTTAGAACTCCACTAGATCCTAAATGTATATGCAATGAGTTAGAGCATCTAGTGGCACTTTGATAACCGTACTCCGATACGAGTTTCACCCCTCTTAATAGTACGGCTATCAAACCTAAATGTGATCACACTCTCTAAGTGTCTTGATCACCAAAATAAAATAGCTCCTACAAATTATACCTTTGCCTTGAGCTTTTTGTTTTTCTCTTTCTTCTTTTTAAGTTTAAGCCCTTGATCATTGCCATGCCATCACCATTGTCATGTTATGATCTTCATTAGCTTCTTCACTTAAAGTGTGCTACCTATCTCATGATCACTTGATAAACTAGGTTAGCACTTAGGGTTTCATCAATTCACCAAAACCAAACTAGAGCTTTTAGTCCTACGTCCGGTCAGTGGCAGCAGTGAGCGCGCAGGCGTCGATCTTTGACCGAACGCTGGCGGTAAAAGTGACCGGACATTGGTAGGGTGCGTTCGATCAGGCTAACGTACAATGACGTAGGCGACACAAAGAAGTTGGAGAACGACCGGATGCTGATGATGCGTCCGATCGTGACCGACCGGACGTGTCCGGTCGCGACTAGAACCTTACTGGAAATGACCGGATGCTGGGGTCCTGTGTCCGGTCCCTTTGAGCAGCTACGTCCGGACATCACTTGACCGTTGAGATCAAGCAACTGAGGTTGAACAGAGGCGACACATGGCGAGCATCCATTGACCGGACACTGAAGTCCAGCGTCTGGTCGATATGACTGGCGTGTCCGGTCAACCTGAAAAACACCCAGTGAAGGGGTAATGGCTAGTTTAGCCCATAGGGCTATAAATAGAAGGTGGTCTCAGCCATGGCTGGGGCTGAGCACCTTGGGAGACTTTTGTGTCCATGCTTGAGAGTGCTTGGGAGCCCTCAATCGCACATATGCTTGATAGTGATCATCCGATTATGTGAGAGAGCGATTCTAGTGCGATTGCACCGTAAGGTTGCATCGAGTGGCACTAGGTGATCGAGTTGCAAGCCGATGGTGCTTGTTACTCTTGGAGGTTGCCACCTCCTAAATGGCTTGGTGGTGGTCTCCTTCGAAGCCTGCAAGAAGCTTGTGCGGTGCTCTAGAGAAGAGCTTTGTAAGGGGCATTGTGCTCGTCCCACGGGAGCCTGTGAAGAGCAACTCTAGTAGAGCATGTCATTGAGCTACCCTCAAAATGGGATAGGTTCTTGCGGTACTCAACGTGCGGGCTTGACGGGTGATGCCAATTAGCCACCGAACCACCAAGTGAGTGGTCAACACAACGGGTTCTAGCGTATTGGCAAGCACGTGAACCTCGGGAGAAAATCACCGTGTCAGCCTTGTTCTTCCCGTTGGTTTGCAATCCCTTTACGTAAGCTTGTGATTACTTTTATATACATTGTGCTTGTATAGTTGCTCTTGTAATTAGTTAGCTTGTGTAGCTCACTAGTTACCTTCTTGCTTGTGTAGCAAAGAAATAGCTCCCTTGCGTGGCTAATTTGGTTTGTGTAACCTTGTTAGTCACATTGCTTAGTTTGTATAGCTAAGTATTTGCGCTCTTTAATTTAGCTTTGGTTACCTTATTATTGAGCATTGCTAGTGAGCTTAGTTGGCTTTTGTTTTTGTTTACTAGCATGTGTAGGAGCTCCCTTATTGCTTAAAGTACTAGTGGTACAGGTTTGTGTGACCTTGCTTCTAGAATTAGTTAGGTGAGTTCTAGCCAGCTCGACACCTTTATTGCTTAATTAGTATCTTTGGAAGGTACTAGAGAACATAAATAGAGGGGGTAGTCTTAGCTAGACCGATAGTTTTAATTCCACACTTGTTTCGGTTAGCCGATGTGATTAATTTTAGAAAGGACTATTCATCCCCCCTAGTCCGCCATCTCGACCTTACACATGCTCCATCGTCTGGTCTGTGCGCCCACGCCATCATCCTCCCCATGCGCCACGTACATTGTTGTCTCCACAACGTCGCGTCGTTGTCCTCGTCGTTCGCCTGCATCGTGCACCTGGAAACACCGCCGCCTCCACAACGTTCGCGCCGTAGTCCTTGCCGTTCGCCCACGCCATGCACCCGAGTCGTCGTCCTCGGCTACCGCGCCGCTACCTCGACGCCACCTGAGTCGTGCACCCGAGCCGTCATCTTCGCATATGTAGACCGATTGACGTTGCCCGTCCTCCATCGCTCGCCATTTATGATGTTACACAACCATAGTTCATGAAGCTGCAGACGTTCTTGTTATATAGTTGATCATCTATTTTTTCGATATTGTGTGCCTGCACATTGGATGCCATTGTTTTTTAGCATAGTTAGCCTTTTGTCTGTACTAATCTCATTTCAAGTAGCCCGAGCTTTATTTATTTACTGATAGTGTCAATTCATGAGCTTGGTGTACCAATATTAGATACTTTACTGGTAAAATATGACCATGTTGAGTCCAGGTTATAAATATGAAGCTTAGATAATTTTACTAGTAAAACTAGAAAGATGATAAGCAGTTCAGTTTTCAGGTTATACATATAAAGCTCAGATAATTTTACTGGCAAAAATAGAAAGATGACAACCAGTTCAGTTTTCTAAGAATGTGACAATTCATAGACATTGTTTTCTTAAAAAAATATGGTCCTCTCTCTTCAATTGGATTAGTGATGATGTAAAAAAAAGTTAAAAACCAACAATGTCTTTCCATCACATGTTTTCTTAAAAAACATAGTGAATAGTCAACAAAAATGTGGCGGGGCATTGCTTATTTGTTAATTATCTGAGTAAACAAAAATTTGGAAAGGTCTATATAGTAGAGTCGGTGAGCTTGCGACGCCGGACCGTGTTAATTTTACGAACTTTGCTTTTTGGATTGATGTCGTTTTAATGTAGATATTTAATTTCACAGTATTATTATCTTATTGTGCAATATGTGTATTTTTAATATAAAATTTTAGTTGTCCCGTAACAACGTACGTGCACACTGTATATCCCACATTTTTTGGAACGTTTATCAAGGTTGGTCATCCCGTTTATATACTGCAATCACTATCTTCTCAAGCTTTAGCCAGATTCATGGCTATACATTTATGCAAAAATTGCACCACAAGAAACTAACAAACGTATGTATATCCAACGGACATCGTACTAATTTAGATGTATGTGGTTGTCTGTCTAGGTTTACTCCTACTCTCAGGAAATGAACTTTGCTTTTTGGCACTGATTATGCCTTTGTCTGATTATTTATTCAGTTAATGAGTGTACATTTGTCTATCATAGGTTATTATTTTTCAGTTAATGAGTGTATATTTTTTGATGCGACATTTATTTTGGTTCATCTAACTGCCCACACCTACGATTCCACGACATCTCCCGCATGTTACAGGTTAATCTTAACTACTGATTGATCGTGCCATTCTCCTTGATTGAATATTATCTGTCATGTGATAGAGGAATCATGGCAAAATAGAAAGTAGAAAATTATTGTGCTATCTATATACACATTGCATGTTTGCATGCACCAGCATACATGACAACGAGTACAAGGAAAGAGAATTAACACAGAAGGAAAGAGAATTAAGATAAAAAGAACCTCTTTGCACCTCTTGACTATCTAAGTAAGGACAAGTTAGCACTACAAAGGCTCAGAATAGCTGCTGAGAAGGCCAAGGTTGAGTTTTTCTCCACTATGCATACTAAAATCTATGTCCCCGTTTATCATTACCGATGCTTTTGATGCAAAGCAATTCAACATTACCATGATCAGATATAAGTTTGAGTCTCTTATGAGCAATCTCATAGAGGAACTTTCATCATTTATGTGATCTGCCTCAAAAATATTGGCAGGACGATGGACCCATGTTGGAATATCGCACCAAAAAATATCCACGTTTTGTCCACGATTTATTTCCCATGAATACATGCGGGTACTATGATAACACTAACTACACCAAATAAAAAGATTAGCGAGAATTTGCATTGCCTCCAGAATGATTTATTTATTAAATTCTTTGAACTCTACAGGTAGTTTTGAAATATCTGTTTGCATGTCTTACATCATATCCTAATTCAAAATTGTATAGTTTAATTATAATATTTAGGTGATCGTATATATATAATATTCAATACAAGAATAATCTATGCATGATCTTCTTGAAAGATTTCTGCAGTGTAAAGACGTCTTCGTTTTTCATGCATGCCCATGCTAACGCTACGATAAAAACAAAATGATAATATATTAATTAAAAAATAAAAACAAAACTCATGCTCAAAGTCAAAGAGATAAATTATGGATGTTTAAATTTTGTCATCCATTATCTACCGACATGCCTATAAAATAGACTGAATAAATAATTAAACATAGATAGAAAACTAAATTAATAAAAGGATCATTGCAAGACATCAATTGTCTCATAGCTTCGGATAATATCGCAAAGCTACTAAAAACTGTAACCGTGCCCTCACCTCAAACATTGTCCAGATAAATGGATTACAATGAAAGAAATGGATATCGAAGATTTCTTTCTGCCAATATAAAACATTATCTTAGCCCCATCACAGAAAGGTCTATAAAGTAGAGTTTGTGAGCCTGCGACGTCGCGTACTCCGTGACTGTGTTAAATTCATAAACTTTGCTTTTTAGATTAAATATCACTTTAACATTGGTATTTAATTTTTACAGTATTGTTATCTTATCGTGCGATCCATGTGTTTTTAGCATAAATTGTTAGTTATCCCGTAGCAACGCACGGGCACGCTACCTAGTAATAGAACAAGGCTACATGTACTCCATAGAAAATACAAATACACGGCTGGATATCAACATCCAATCGACAAATATTAATTTACTGTCTCTCTTTTGTCCTACTTTTCCTATCTCATGTTGTTGTTCACCAAGGATGGTGTGATAGACTTGCTAGCCGACATAGGACTGCCGACGTCCTTGCCATGATGAGGTCCATTCCGAGCGAGAGCTTTGATGGTTTCTTTACTAGTATATCCGAAAACTCATGATTTGCCACGTAAACACAATAGCTATCTTTACTTGTAAACATTGTTGGTGTCTTATCAATCTTTGCGTCAACACATATAAATATTATGATTTTACAATTCTTACAAACTTAACATCTTATCAATAGACATCATTTAGTACAGAAAAGTGCATGACACAAAACTACAAATTAGAACCAACATTAACGAAATACTCCATTCGTCCCAAAAAAAAATCTTGTTTCTCGAGTAGCCAGACAATCATTTCATCAAACATATACATAATTACAAATATTATGATATGTACTTGACTAATCACAAAATATATTTTTATAATAAATCTAGTTATAGTTGGGATTAATTGTCTCCTTAAAAAGTGAGATTTTTGCTTTTTACCTGAAGAAACAACGTCTTGAGTTGAAAGAAGGAAGTTGAATATTCATCCGATCTATACAAGTAAAGTCAACCCTAGGCTACAAGGTGGCCAGGAGTTAGTACAACGCTCATCTTCTACCCTCGCTCGTCCCCTACCTCCGCCCAACCCCTGTCGGTCTCGCCCACCGCCCGGGCAGCGGTGCTCGTGGCTCTACTGCCCACCTTCGCCACTCCTTCCCCACTCTTCTCTAATTACTGAAGGAGGAAGATGAAGATTTCTTCACCCCTGCCGCTTCACCCGCGCCCCCTCAACCTACCACCACCGCACGCCCCTACTCTTAACGCCGCTGAGCATGGAAACCTCCCCTGAAATCCAAAACTCCAAACCAAATCCCTGCTGTTTTGTAAATATAGAAAAATCCTCTCTTATTATAGTATTATTATTTTCAATCGTTTCCATCTGAGCGGCAACTCAAAGCGTCCATAGAAGGATTAGCCTAAAGTTTACAGCTCAATTCAAGTTTGTACTGAATACTAGCGATTTGGATCCAAACCACCAAAAACCCAGTTCTCAAACACATACTTATATAGAAGGATAAAATCATTTCATGAGCACTAGATTGTAGCAGGTATTGTAACACATGGACAAAAAAAGCATGTTTGGTTCTTGGACAAGCCCCTTTTCTTGCTTTGCCTAGTTAGGTGGCCGACGGAAGAACGGTTTGGATTTCAAGCAAGCTGTTCTCGGGGTATACAATGGCAAGTTTTTTGCTTTCTATAAGGTGGGAAATCAATTTTAGCTGGCCCAGGCTAGCAAGGTAATCCTCGCTTGCGCAGGTTAAGCGGCAAGACTCACCTGGAACTGAATGCACTCGTCATCTACCAAACACACACACACACACAGACGAAAATTGCATTTTAATTGTTGCTATGTCTCTTCGTTTCAAATCATCAATCGTTTTGGCTTTTGAGAGCTATATAATTTTTGCTATGTATCTAGGGATGTCATATATTAGTTTATAACAAAAAGTATGTACCTAAAAAAATTAAAACAGTTTATAATTGAAACAGATATTGTAGTTTATACAACAGCATACAATCTTTTTTCGGAAACAACGAAGAGCTGTATTTCTTTGCATTAATAAGAAGAACAAGAACCCTTATAAACACACACCAACCCATCAACACAGTTGTAAAAAAAACAGCAAAGAAAAAACACAAAAACAGCACAGATCATGCAACAGGAAAACAGCACAGATCATGCAAGTTACACAGATTGCCGATGACAAAAGACACATGACCTGACCAAGCCTAAGTTTGCTACAGTTTCCTACAATCTTAATTGCAATAGCCAATATAGACAGAAAATAGGCATGAGAGCAAATGAGAAGGCCGGTTTTACAATTTCTTCTACACCTTGTAGCTTTCTGTTTGCAATTTCACTTGCACAACACAAAGTGGGCGCAAATTCCATCACCACTGTGTAAAACAAAAATATAGCATCATGCTTCAAATTGACATTCGCAACACTCATGTACAGTTCCAACCATCAAATCTCATGCTCAGATCTGGAACTTGTAGAAATGCAACATGCCTGTAACGCATTACTGAATTCAAGATTGAAATTGTTCTGCATTTACATGAAACAAAAGAGGGAGCATTCCTATGGGGAAAATTCACTACATTAAATCAATGACGAATCTATGAGTAATTAACCAGATACATCTCTACAAGGAAGGTAGGGGGAGGGGAATGTACAGATGGGGGGTGGTGAGACTGTTACCCTGCTATCTAAAAGCTAAACTCCCCATGATCAGGTAGCCAAGGTGTGAGTCGGAAAAAGAATCCTGTAGACTAAAATCTCCAAAAGGGAGAAACAACCAAATACCATCTTATCTGCCTACAATCCTTTTTTACTAGCCTAGGAAAACGTTTGGTCTCGTTTTGAGCCAAAGCACCATCTCCTTGTCAAGCGGGGAATTATTCAACACGGCATCCATCATTGGACTACCAAAGAATCTTGGATCACTCTTGAACAACCATATCCTATCCTTTGGCCATGGTCTCTGTGTCTGCTTTTCCTGTATAATCAACCACCAGAACCAAATAGTCAAGGGAAAACAATTCGTAAGATGATGCCAGTCTTCACATTTCCAACTTTTTATAGGCAAAGACAGTGATTACTGGGATGCAAAGAAAAAGAAGCATGAATGCTACATCAAAGATAGGATCAATTAGCAGTCAATAGGCACAAATGTCTTACGCAAAGTACTGACAATATGCCAAGTTACACTAAGATAAACATATTGGGAAGAAATTGAGAAAAAATAGCTGGCAAGAAAACTTAATGTTTTCTTCTAGAAGATAAAGGACAATAAGAACAATTAAACATCATAATTGTATCAACGTAAAAGCATTCCATGTGCATAAAGTTATGAGAAGTAGCACAAAATGATTCAGAAAAATAATGGTAGCGATAGGTAATGATGTCTGATATATGGGGTCTACAGCACCAAATTATTTCATGATCCAACTTTTCTAGAACAAAATAATGAGTGTGCAAAACAGTTAAACTGTAGTTACTTGTTCTTTTGGAATTTTGCTTTCTCTACCTCCCATTCCAAAATGAGTTCGAGCACATGATTTTTGCAATCTGGTAACCCCAAGCAATCACAAAATAGCACTTACCATGCGCGATAACATGAATCTCACAGTTCTGTTCCCATAAACTCGCTCTTGTGATGGCTTTGCAGACTTCACATAGAAGGACGAGACATCTGGAAATGACATGCAACCTTTTCTAGCTCTTGTCAATCTAGATTCAGGTTCTGAATTCTGGCTATACCAATAGATAAGCTGGGCTAAGCAATAATTTTCTGGGTATGTCTTGCAGTACTCCTGAAAGCCTGGTCCCAGTTTATCAGCATATTTGGGGCCTAAGTCAAGCGGACTGATATGAACTGGTGGAGATTTTACTGTCTTATAATCCTGCACGCAGCCATACTTGAGTCAGCTCTAAAGAACAGACGGCAAAACCACAACCATCATTTTCTCAGTAAGTAATAAGCTTTCACTTACCCGGACTCGGAAGAAGCACTTTGTATAAGCATACAAATGAATCAAATCTGCAGCAGCATCATGACGGCACTTGTAAGTGCATGGAAGAGTTCGCAATTCATCACGCAACCTGTACAAAAGGAGGATCAGATTCCACTGACAAGTAATTGTAGGGGAGAAGTCATTGCACATACAGGAAATACTGATCAGGTCCGAAACTTACCACAAGAGAGAATTCCTGATGCCTCCCTCAAAATCTTCAGAGTCTGACGGATCATGAGCACGGATTTTAGCCTTCAGATCACTAAGTACCTCTTCTTCAACATGAGGTTCCATCGACTGAAGGAGTTCAGCAACTATCGAACTGTCCCCTTTCCAGATGGCAGATACCAGACCTTTCCCAGACAACCTTACCAGGGGAGGAGGAGCATTCTTTGGGTCTCCAAATATGCATCTCATAACATATCTCACCTGAAGAGTTGGTAGAGAAGCCAATAAGGATAAGCAATGATACAATATGTATGGTAGCTAGGTATCATCAAACAAGCCCAAGATGGAACACAAATAAATATTCACCTTGTCAAGTGTATGCACTATTTGCTGTAATCTTGAATTTAATACTCCCTCTGCCTGAGAGTAGCGACATAATTAGGTCACATTCAGGCAAATGAGAAAGAGGGGAAAAAGAACTAGGAGGCCTGACCAAGCCATCAGCTAATTTACCTGAACCTCAGCATCATTCTTCTCAGAATCCATGTTTATATCTATAAGGAACTGGCGCTTCTCATCCACATTGTGCCTTAAGATCTCATCAGGGAGTTTCTGTCTCTCAAGGTATATAAACCGCACCTTTTACAACAAAAGTTGATATAAGGACCAAGCTAAATTGGTTACAACATCAGAACAGAAACTGAACAAAAGACAGCTATTACAATTACCAGGTGAGCCGTGTAAGCAACAAGCCATCCAGGCAAACCAGCAAGCAAACAGGTACCAAGACCAGCTCTACCCAAGTCAATTAAGTCTTGTTGAGAGACAGAGTCTGTTTCACAAGCCTGTAGCAGCAGGCTATGCCTATCGAGCACACCATGGAATTCCATTAATACCTGATTCACAACGACATCAGTAGATGTGAACATGTCAGAATCATGCAAATAATCAATAAATATTCGCACTACAGGCATTCCTTCTAAACTATCCACCAGCATACTTCCAAAAGTTCACCTTCTCAAAGGCTCCTTCGCCAGAAAAATTCAAATAGCTGCCCCGGCACACTTGACTTCCACAGAGGCAGACTGATGCTTCATGTTCTTCTTTGCTCTAGCAAAATAAGTATGAAGGCATCAAACATTTCAATGTAAATATGTAATACATAATTTCATAAAGGAACCAGAAATGTGCTCACCTCAGTTACTGAATTGTAATCAAAAGTGATTTCCTCGCCTTCTACAATTGGTCGAAGTGTGTAAACTCCAATCTGGTATTTACCATCCACTGCTGTCACTCTATTTTTTTTTTTAAATCAAGAAGCATAAATTAGTGGACATTAGCCTTAGGGAGAGAAAAAAAGTCCAAGCATTTTGAGACACGCAAACATGGTAGCACATACATGTATTCAAGTTATCAATGGTTGAGTATCAATTTAATTAGCACAGAAATGCATAAGCATAACCAAGCAAACACGTACTGAAGTTTGTCAAAGCAACTTGATACATAAATCCCAACTCAGAATAGAACTGTGCTCCATGAAATGGAATGAAGCTGGATGTGCGAGAAAAGCTACATTATATTGCTCTATGATCAGCCATACTGATTTCCAGACCCGCGAAATATAATAAACATTATTTATGGAGTGCCAAGTATCACCCACAGCAGAATTCCAGAAAAAAGGATTTATTAGAGTAACAACAGAGCAGTGCAAATTTAGGAAGTAAAGCTGCAATGAAACAGTTAACATTCACAAGGTAGAAATCTGAAGCTCAAAAGGAGCTTACTTTGCTTCGCAGTTAGGGTTGCAGGAGTGGCAGATTCTACTCGCGTAGTTGGCTTTGTGCATCGCATCAACAAAAACCAAGTCATATCCATCTCGGTCTCCCTTCCATCATGACAGAAGTAAAAGGTTAATAGGATGAAAAAGACCATGAATTGAAATGACACCAGTTACAGGTAAGATCTCATTAAAACCAGAGGCTGAACACAACCTTTGGCCTTTCTAACATAATGTTGTAAAACTCAGGAGCTTGATCTTCGCTGTTGTTTTGGATATGTTTAATACCATCTTGCTTTTCATACCATCTCCAAGAAGGGTAAACCTGCAATGTTTATAAATCGACATATTCATGGTTATACTACTGCCCCTCGTTCTAGGTAGAATGGATGAATATTTAAAACTAAGGCATACCTCCCCAAAGAACTCGACAACAAAGTCATCTACACCAAATCCACCTTTTTTGTTGCAAACAACACCAAGACCCTGGAAAAGATGTACCAAACGTGTCAAAAAGACACAAGAAATGGACCTGAGTTAATAGGTTGCTGAAGGCATACCTTTCTATAAGCAACAAAGTTCTGATCAGAGCGATTTCTCATGGCCTTCAGCATCCCCAAGCACATCTTTGAAGTTCGCCTGTCACCACTATCCTCCGCAGATCTTTGGATTTCTTCAATGACAGGCCTAAGGCTGTAAGTCATAGGGGTATTTCCTGAACCAGTGAAATGCCTAACTTGCTTATTCAATGTATTCAGAAGCAACTGCATTGAAAATATTTTGGGTAAGTTCAAAGCTTGAACTGAAAGAGAGAGACAGAGAGAGAGAGAGAGAAGGGAGTGTAACCTAGCACCAATTACCTCCTCAATAAAGATATGCTTGTCGGTAGGTGACAACTCAAGATCAGCAGGCATAATGTCACTCAGTAGATTGTGTGTGTATGGATCTATGCCATATACTTCTTGCTCAAGAATTTCATCTCCTGCTACTTTTCGGGGTTGATAATCCTTAACCTCTGGAAGCTCCAAGTTTTCGGTGCCATTCTTCTGCGACAGCAACTTCTCAGAATAGTCATCAGGTAAAGCAACTCTCATTTTTCGTTGTACTTCCTCCACATCTGCTACAATAAGGTACTCCTCAGTAACTTCATACTTCCTAGTAACTGGAGGAACAAGGCTGGCCTTTGTCATGCGGGCACCCAATATACGATCATCAGTCACAGGTTCCCCAGGTTCAATTAACTTTAGACCATTTCCTTTTAAATCCCAAGCTCCAGAATTTACATCAAGGTCACTCTCAGTATCAGAAACAGTAGTTTCACTCTCAGTTTCATCACCTTCAGAGTAGCCATCATCATCATCAGATGTTTCACTACCAGAGTAGACATCCTTTTTCTTTAATTTAGACAGGCTTCTTTTGATTTCAAGGTCAAATGCACGAGATGAATTATTATCTGCTCCAGCAACCACCGAATTTGCTCCTCTTGTTTTGTTTTGCTTCTTTTTTAGTTTAGTATCAAATGAGTATTGACTAATGTCCAGGCTGTCCTGGGCTGCTGCTCCATTTCTCTCAGAAATGTACCTTGGGTTCCCTAGTCTCTTTGCTAGCTGTATGAAGGAGACAACAATTTGCTTTATATCTCCTGAATCATTGCCATCTTTATATCTGAGGTAGAAAGGAACTGTTAGAAATCACATAAACTTCTAGAAATCTTTAACTAGGTTAGACTAGGTCATTTTTACCTCAATGCATCTTGGCACATGGTACGGATGTCATGCTTGATGGTACGAAAGCCATGGCGAGCATAATACCCATTTTTCAACCTACCTTCGATCTTGGAAACCTGTAAAATGGAACAGATATGGGTGTGAAGTATTAGTACATCGTATTAGACCATCAAGAGGGCTCATCCAAATAATTACTCCCTCCGTTCCAAATTATAAGTCGCTTAGACTTTTTTGGTTCATCCATTTTGCTATGTATCTAGACATATTATTGTATCTAGATGCATAACAAAATGGATGAACCAAAAAAGTCAAAACGACTTATAATTTGGAACGGAGTGAGTATCAAATAGTGATGGTACCTTTGGAATGAAAAAATCAAATTTGTTATTCCTCATAATTTCTCTCAATCTGTTTATGACAAACTCTTCCATCTTCCTGTAACTGTTCTCTGCCTGTCTCTGCATCAAACGCCTCATTTCTGCATCCCTCGACAAAACTGCAGAGGACTTTCTAGCATCAAGCAATTTTGATCTTTTATAGAAACCTTGGCCAAATGAAAGGTTAGCATTCTCTCTATTTGAAATATCAGCAAAATAACCATCAAGCTCATCAGAACCATCCAGCTGATTGGTGAAATTCCTAGCAACTTTGGATGCGTAGTTGTTCCCATCACCTATCTGCTTCAAGGTTTTCATTTTCCGATATGACTCTGGATTCAATGAGCTCCTGATCCATTTTACATGCTGAAATTTATTTTTCAGATCCCCTAGATGACCGCAGCCTTGAATGTGAACATAAGATATTTGTGGAAGCCACTCAAGTACTCTGCCAAGGGCATGTGAACTAAGATTCGAACAACCAGTTAAAATAAGAGTCCTAATATTTTGCTTCTCATAACCAGCCTGAAAGGAAGATGAATGATTTTGAGTCCAAAGTTAGGAGATGACAGAAGTAATTTCTCAAAAGTTCAAACAGATAGGCAAGACACATACCATAATATCACAAAACACAGAATCAGTGCAAAGAGGGCCAACAGAAGACAGATCAATGAATCTACACATGTTCCTGTAATACTTCGCGGCAGCATTCCAGATCCTACAGGTAGCTGCAGAAGAAATAAGTGATTTCACATCTGCCCTCATAAAATGGAAGATTCTTGCTAACACATGGCCGTTTAGTAGACCCCAGCTTTCATTTCCTGCTCTGGGATTCACAGAATCATTATCAACAGAAGATGCTCCACCACATAGCTCTTCAAAACAGATGTCCTCCTTCCGACTGGCAAGAATGTCTTCTGACAAATGAATATCTTCATCACTCCGGTCAGGTAGCAACTTTGCCCTTTTTGCGGACCCACCATCTTCTGTAAGGCTCACAAAAGAAAAGGAAATGTTACAGATGTCCACAAATTTCGATCAGTGATTAGCTAGAAGGAATATGTGAGTGAAACAAATTTGACGGTTCAAGATTTCAAATGCATTAAGATTAGCTTAAAGTTAAAATTTAAGAGCTGAAAAGTAAGTAAATAAGATGTCATGTAAGACATGACCACAGTACCTGGCAGGAAATTCCTAGATGCTGAAGTGTGAGAAAAGTATGCTTCAAACTCTTTTTTTGGTTGCTTTGCTGAAATCCATGGATCCAAGACCTCATTTATAGCTAAAGTAAGTTCCCTGCTCTTGAAATATTTCATGACTAGTTCATGTAATTTACCACGTGTATAACCCACGAACTGGGGGTGCAACTCATGGAAGCTACCTGATCCTTGGTTCACACCAAAATTATATTGGTCTGGGTGCATAAGAGCAGCAGTAGAATTTGAGTTTTGTGCTGCACTGGGAACAGAGCTTCCAGGTTTTAAATCCTTAAGAACTGGAAACCATGTGTTATCAATCTTACGGAATACACTACTTTGTTCAATGATAGTGCCCTTTTTAACTAATTCTTGCAATTCGGAATAAGAAAATGGACCATGCTCATGCCCAGTGCCATCAAGGTAGTACCAGTGACCCCGATTAACCGACAGCTCATCAACAGTGCATACACGGTCCTTTGGAATGTTTGGAACAGACTTGGACTTGTGCAAACTTTGTGAATCATGGTCATGGTGCTTCCTGAAATGCGAGGAACCTTCATGGACAGAACTTCTCTCAGCCCCAATTGAATGGGAGCGTGAAGATCTCGACAGTGGTCGATCAGTTCCTCTGGGTTTTGTACGGGGTTCAACAGATGATTGATCTTTAACAACACGAGAATTTATCCTAACCACTGGAAGCATCATGCCCTTCACTCCCCTAGGAGGCTGTCTGGTCTGACCTGGCCTCCCAGGCACAACACCGCCTTTAGTGGTGTCATTAACACTGTCAGTATCTTCTTCTGTCGATGAGAATGCCCACATTGGCAGGTCATGCTTTTTAGTACGTACAGGGTAGTACAACTCATCCTTGCAGGGCCGGCGTGGATCCTCATAGCTACCTTTTGGCATTTGACACAGAGGATACCCTTCATTGAGAACAAGTTTTTTCCTGAATGGAGTATCTTGGCTCAATTCGTCATTTCTCCTCCAGTCACCACCTTTGCAAGACCATCTCCCAGAAAACCATTCGCTAGACTCAGCATAATGATGAAAGTTGTTCTTCTCCACAGAAACAAGGCCATAAGCATCCGTTGCTCTATTTTCTAAGAATTCTGTGCCTCCATTGATTCCATCATCTCCTTCAGTATGCACATGGAACCTAGCAAAATCTGACATCATAATAATAATATATAAATCACAAATGCCAAGGATAATAACAGAATAAAGGCAACCAAAGAATTATATGGTGGCATCATGAAAGAACTACAAGAGAAGAACTTCTGTAGTGTTGATGAAACAATTTTCAATATGTTTCCTGAAGAAATATTAGGCTCAAAAGCAGATGATAAAATACAAAAACCAGAACACAGAGTCAGCATCTTAAAGTTGGATACCATCTAAAACGAAGAAAAACATATAGCCATTCCCAAAAACTGGACAAGGAACAGTGCAAATCCTAAGGCCAAATAAAATTTGAACTGATACAGTACCTTGAGGGCGACTCCATCTTTGCCAATCAGCAGGCTGAAAATCTGCACCTAAAAGCTCTGCAATTTCCAAATGGCAAAATGATACAACATTAGTACAGCCATGAGGTTTAACTCCATAAATCTGTGTAACTTCAGGCCTTCTGGGTGCTGGGAAAGTAAAATGCAGGATGAAGTACAGTGCAAGTTCACAAAGGTACAGTGCAATTTTATTCAAAACAAATAAAAAAAAAAGGGCGCAGAGCTCCCGCTCTGTGCGGGGTCTGGGGAAGGGTGTCAGTGGCGAGCCTTACCCTCGCATGTGCAATGCGAGGAGACCGCGACTCGAAACAAATCAAAGAACAAAAAAAAAACAGATATCTGACATGGCCTGGGATAAATAGATCTGATGCAATTACACAGAAATCCAAATACAGAGCTTTAGAAGGATATATATGTAAAAAAGTGTAACTTTTTATGGTCGTCAGATCAAAAAAATGTTCCCGGGGGTGCAGATGCAAAACAGTTGAAGCAACTAAAATTCCTAGAAAAACCAAGGTCAGGGCCATTAGATTTTTGCAACAGAAAACTGTATCCAAACAAGACCAATAATGCAAGCTTATGGGCCCAAACGGCCCAAACCCAAGCAAATAGACATCATATAACACCTCATCGGCTCTCTCGGATGCATACTGCAATCATGATGGGATGCGTGTTTATTGCCTCCACAACCACAAGAAACCATAACCAAGGGCTTCGCAGCCAACTCCAAAAGGATATATAACCAAAAAAAAAAAAAACGGAGAACCCAAGTCCAGCCCAGCCCACAGCAAAAACACGGGATCTCCAAATATAGCAAAGAGAACTTTTGTTTTACCTCCAATGATCTCGAGCTCCTGGCCATGCACCAAAATTGATCCATCCATCAGTGCTTCAACCCTATCATCAATGTAGTATTCTTCACTATCTTCAGCAGAAGCTTCCTCCATTTGTTTATCCTCAGCACCTGATGCCAAGTTAGAAGCCTCCTCTAGAGCTTCATCGAGCAAATTTCCTGGGGCTTCTGGTGGGTTAACCATCTGTGTTGAAGTGTCCGAATATAAAGAAGGGAAATCAGATGGCACCAGTGGTGAAGCTGCATTCTCTACAGTCACCCATCGGTTGCTATCAGCATGTTTTATCAGATGGTCAGAAAGAAGATATCCATCTTCCACCAGCTTCTTCAACTCAGCAAGCTTGGAAGGTCCTTGCTCGATACCGAAGTGATCAAGGTAAATCCACCTCCCTATATCACAAATTGGTTCAGTGGGTTCAGGTGCTGCACAAGTGTGAGGTGGGGTGTCACAGATATCCATGTCTTCTATCATATCTTCAGCTAGAACTCCAGTTGGCTCAGGTTCTGGTGGTGGAGGCAGGGGAGGCGGTACAGCAGGTGGAAGAGGCCGAGGTGGCGGAGGTGGAGGCGGAGGTGGTGGCGGTGGTAGTGGAGGTGGCGGTGGCAGTTCAGTGTGCTGACTGCTTTCAGTGGGCTTTTCTTTGGAGATTTTCTCCTCATTCTTCCCATTGCTACCACTCTTGGTCTTAGAAGATTGCTTCGCTGATTTACTTTTGTGCTGTGACTTTTCTGAGCTGTTGCCACTTCTGCTCTTCTTGCTTGATTCATGAGTGTCAGTAGGCCGACAACGTTCAGAAGGCGATCTGTCATGACGAAATGGGTTATGGTCTCTGACATCCTCATGCTGGACCCTCCCACGAGGGGAATTATCAACACGACTTGGTGTGTTATCCCTCAAATGGGGCTGACGAGCTCTATGTCGAGGTGAAATATATGGACTGCGGTCTCTGCTATCGTAGTGGCGAGCACGCTCTCGATGTGGGGAGCGCTCCAAGCGGCTCGGGCTCCTATCATACCTGTCATGACGAAAGCGATCATGAGGAAAACGGCCCAAGATGCCTGGGCTCCTCTCGTGCCTATCACGCCGATCCCGCGTTGGTGGCGAGACCTCACGATTTCTCCCAGACAAATGTCTGGCAGCAGATAAACTCTTCCCTTCTCCCTTCCTGCGACTTTTTGATCCTGGCTGATCAGAGGTGTCAGCGTGGTGCTTGTGGTTAATGCTCTGAGGCTCTGTCAGCCGGTTCTTCCTTGCACTGCCACTGATGCTGCTCTCTGGCTTAATTTCACCAGGCTCTTCATCAGAATCCCGCAAGGAGCCTTTCTGGGCAGATGAACTTGGCCTCCTGCCGTTATCATCGGCCTGTTGGGACTTGGCATCCCGCCTTTTTTCAGGCGGCGCAATCTCCCCTGGCTCCACTTCATCCTTGATATGCTTCCTGGTGCTCTTCCCAGAAGACTTTTCCTTCCTCTGCCTCTCCGGCGGCAGCTCTACCTTCTCAACCTCCCCATTTCTCCTCGCCTTCTTCAATGGCACTGCTTGCTTCGTACTCACAATCTCCCCAGGCTCCACCTCCACAACAGCTGCGGAGGCTGCCAGCACCTTCCTCCACTTCTTAGGTGGCATGCTCCTCTCAGGCAACCCATTGGTCTCGGCGTCCCCATTGAGCAGCTCCCCCTCCTCCAGGTCAGCACCTGTCGCCGACTGCTGGTTCTTCCGGTGCTGCTGCTGGTGGTGGTGGTGGCCATGAGCCCTCTCCCCCTTGTCCGGCATCGCTTCTCCTGCTCCTCCTCTCCTCACGAGGGAGCCGGCACGGAAGCCCTCGACTGCGCGGACGGCGCACGCGACTCCCCCATCTCCCATGGAAAACCTAGGAGGCTGTCGGGGGCCGTCGTCCGCCACGCTGTGCCCCACGGTGCGCTTCAGAACCCTAGCTCCCCGGGGCTCTCCACGCTCATCTCCGTCGCCGGCACCGCAAAACCCTAATCACAGAGCAGCAGTGTATCAGCCAAGGGCGGAATCAGGCAGCAGCAATGGGAGGCGCGCGAATTGGCGCGGGGGGAACCGGGCCGGATCGAAGCGGCCGCGGATCAGGGCGCGTACCTGCGGGGAATTGAATAGCGGCGCCTCAGATCGGGAGATCCGCGGCGGCGAGAGCCCGGTCACCGGCGGCGAGCTCCCTCTCCCGCCCCCTGCGCGCGGCCCCGGAAGCTTCCGGGATTGGGGGGCTCCACACCTCGCGCGCTCTCGCGTCGTGGCCTTTGCGAGGCGCGGGCGCGCTCGCTATCGCCTGGGTTTGTGTGTGCTGGCTTTTGGGGACTAATGGCTCGTTTGTTCGTAATAAATCCTCCTCCGCGGCCGCGGCCTCGCCCTTACGAGGAGGTGGGGAGGAACGAAGACGGGACGAGGAGGAGGGGAGGTGTCATTTTATCGGGCCCTTCACCGGCCAACGGTTTTCCAGATTGCACCATTGGTTCGCGCCGTATTTGCATGGTAGTCCCTAGTGTGTTCGTTCATGTGGCTAATCAAGGCCTTGTTTAGTTCTAAAAACTTTTTCAAAAAGTGCTACAGTATCTATCACATCTAATCTTGCGATACGTGCATAGAGCATTAAATGTAGACGAAAAAAACTAATTGCACAATTTGATTGGAAATCGCGAGACGAACGTTTTGAGCCTAATTAGTCTATGATTGAATACTAATTGTCAAATAAAAACGAAAGTACTACAGTAACCAAATTCCTAAATTTCACCCAACTAAACAAAGCCCAAATTTCCAATATGTTTTCTTCGTGTGCGACCGAGGATCCTTTCTCGATGGATGAAGTTTGGATCGAATAAGAGAACCGATGGTGCATTTTACTCGTGAGTTATAGTGTTTCTAAAGTGGTCATTGTATTTTTGGAAAGTACCTAAGTTAATATGGTATCATCTGTAAAATTAACCCTAAACAACTAGCCTAATATACTATCAGTGGATTTGGTAGTATGTTGTACAATTGTGATGAGATTGGAAGGTAGAAAGTTATTTCGGCATTATCTATCTAAAATAATCAATGAGGTGGTTAATTTTTCATGATTTGATTTGGCAGTTTCTAGGCTTTAGGCTCAAGATACGACAACAACGGAAATTGCAAGACACTAACACTAGATAATCTGAGAACCAACGGCCCTATTTGGACATGCGTTCTTCGACCGTGTGATGCATAGCATCAGGCATTGGCGAGATTTTTTCGATTCTCATGATGGGGCTACTGAGAATATGACTTTGGCCTGGTTTAGATTGAGGTTAGGAATCAGTATTTGGCACTGTAGCACTTTCATTTGTATTTGACAATTATTGTCCAATCATGACCTAACTAGGCTCAAAAGATTCGTCTCGTAATTTACAATCAAACTGTGTAATTAGTTATTTTTTTATCTACATTTAATACTCCATGCATATGTCCAAAGATTTGATGTGATGAAGAGAGAGTGAAAAAACTTGCAATCTAAACAAGGCCTTTAATCGATTCAAAAAGGGCCAACGTCTTATCAAAATCTTCAAACCAGTGTAATAAAGTTTTGATCCAAATGTGTTTTTTGCCTTAAAAAATCCTTGTTTTTTTCTATTGTTTTGTGCTACCTCGGTGTTATATATGAGTATCCACTACATGGGCCCCTACATACCTATAGTAATATGTTATACTTAATCATACCTATGTCCAAGAAAGTCATATCAAGCATGAATGTTATGTTTATTTTCTTGCACCTTACACTCACATAAGAGTTGAGCCACACACCAAGTCTCTCTCATCCTGTGCTAAATGAAATTTCCAATATGTTTTCTACATGTGAGATTGAGGAACCTTTCTCGAGGGTCTTGAGCTGTGGATAAAGTTTGGAGCCAATAAAAGGATCCATGATGCATTTTACTCGGCGTGAGTTCTACAATTTCTAAAATGGTCATGGTATTTTTGGAAGTACCTAAGTTAATATAGTATCATATGTAAAATCAACCACCAACAACTAGCCTAATCTGCTCTCATTAGATTTGGTAGTATGTTGTACAAGGATGATGAGATTTGAAGGTAGAAAGTTATTTGGGTGTTATTCTATCTCAAATAATAAATGAGGTGGTTAATTTTTCGTGATTTGATTTGGCATTTTCTAGGCTCTAGGCCTAAGATACGATAATATTGGAAATTGCAAAACACATTGATACTAAATAATCTGAGAGCCAACGACCCTGTTTGGATATACGCACTCTTTATGGCAGAACCTCCTAAATTATAGGGCCCACATACACCTGACACTGTCCGACGACCTTTGACATCTGTGCATATATTTCCGATAACTTAAGAAGACTGTCGGGTGTCCTCGGGGAACCCCGAATCATCCATGATTTCCGAGCAGGATCACGTTACAGAGTCATTGCAATATTACAACATTTATTCAAATATCAACACCAGAGTAAAAACAGCGGAAGTCTTATGATAACATAGTTTACAAACCAGTTATTTCAAACCTTACAAACTAAGTTCGATACTTATTACAAACCATAGTAGTAGTGGAGTGGCATATTTAACATATACATAACACACAAAATAAACATCCTGCCCAAGGATCACACATTTACTTCTCATCGTCAGAACGAACGATAGTCATGCAGCACGATCCAAAACAGATCTGCTCATGAGGCTCACCTACAACAAGGGTCAACGAACCCTGAGTACAAAAGTACTCAACAAGACTTAACCAAAATAAGAACTGATAAATTCAGGAATACAGGCTCAGGGATTCAAGGTATAGCTTTACAATGATCAAAGTTCTTTTGCGTAAAAGCTCTTTTAACAAAATTCTTTATATAGGAAACTTCATAAGAATTATATACAAAGCTGACACGATCCGTGCTGAGATCATGAAACTTTATATCCAACACCTTCACAAGCCTTATTCAAGTTCCAGTTATTAATACTACGATGATGAACAGTGAGTTGAATCTCCATAACCGAGGAGCAACAACGATTCGAACCGATTAAAAACCCAGCTGAGAATTCCAGACCACACGACATATGTAGGCCCCCGACCTACATATACCAACCTACCCTCGGATCCTCTAAAACAAGAACGGGTCCACGCCACCCGAGAATACAGTACTCCACCATTCCAGCCCATGGCCATGTGGGTACACGCTACTCCCGCTATCTCTCCACTCCCAGTGCGCGAGTAGTCATTCTCATAATAGAATAGCCGAGCAAAGGCTTACCGGAGTATGTGGTTAGTACTATAAATTCTCACCTCATGCAATTCAACAACGGACGTGTCTTAATCGACACAGGCGGAAAGACCCCGCTCACAAGATCTCCATGTCTGGTGGCTCACACTCACCAAGTCCGCCTGGTCTAGATTTATTACTCCACATTCCCATATCACATGCTAACATAATTAATCAATGTTCCATTTAAAACTTACAGGTGGCAGGTAGTCACCCGACTTTCATCGCTCTACGTATAGCTAAGCAAAACTAGGCATATACGAGTTTAAAACTGGTAATATGGTAAATATGGAATAACAAGGGTGGTAATGCACCAATTAGGCTCTTACTTAACTCCTAATCACTTAATGCAGTAACGGAAAGCAAAAGCGAAATTAATTTATAAAACACAAGGTAGGGTTGTATGCATCCGGGGCTTACCTTCGTTGACGGAAAAGTCCGGTTCCTGCGACGTTTCACAAGTATTCGACCCGACCTCAACAGACGGATTAACCTCCTCAACAACTTGATTAACTACCACGTGTTCACCTTCATTCTCTACACGTAATAACAATGCCATGTTTAACATGATGCGGAATACGAAACATAATGCTCGATGATGGATGCAAAAATTAACAATTTGAATACAACTTTTCTTCGCGGTACAGTTGCAAGTCAAACAACTAAATCTTTTTTCATAACACATACATCAATTGCCAAGGATCATTATCAACTAATGACCCAAGGTCATCACTCAATCCAAAATTTCAAACAAAATATAAATCATTAAAGGTTACTATTTGCTTTTATGAATTAATTATTTAATTCACAATTATGAAATAAATCAACTTATTCTAATTGAGCTTAAAATTTTAGTAAATGTTCATTACATGATAAGTAAGTGGCAAAACAAATTTCATAATTTTTGGACAATTAAATAAGCCTAGAAAAATCATGAAATTCCATTTATTAATAAATTGAGCAATTTTTATCACATTCAAAAGTACTGAAAAACATTATTTCATATTTTTATTAAATACTATACATCACAGAGATGTCACACAAAAATTTTCATAATTTTTGGATCTCTAAATAAATCTATACAAAAATAACAAATTGCATCACTATTCATTTAAATCTGAAAATAGAAAAATCATTTGAACGCTGAGTCACTGACAACGGGTCCCACCTGTCTTCCCTAACCTCGCGCGTTTGACCACGATGGCGACGGCGCTGACTGACGTAAACTCGTCGACGGTGAGTCCAACAGCGACGGCCAAAGTACCAAAATGATCACCAAGACTAGGCGCATCGATTGGCGTCCCTATCAGCACTGATTATGGCCCTATACTAGCTCGACGTCGGCCATGGCGGACGCGGCGGCACGGCAGCGCTACGCCGGTGGCGTGCAACCGGTAGAGCTCAAACAAAGGATCCAGGAAGCACCAGTGGCTCACCCCGAACGCGTTGAAGCAAGTAGCGAGGTCGGAGATGCAACGGAGAGGCGTGACGACGATCACGGTGATCACGGCGGAGCAAAGATCGTCGGTGAGGAAGAACCGGCAACTGCAGTGGTCAAAATGAGCAACCAACTATGGATTAAGTACCACGGCATCGAGACGAAATGGAATCAACCAAAACCAGGAACGGAGATGCACCGTGGAGCTCTGGCCGCGGCGAATCGTGCTCGGCGGAGGAGTTGCCGGCCGCGAGGAAGAAGACGATGCAACTCGAGTTCCTGACGAAGACAAGCTGAATTGGTGGGTCGGCTGGATGCGCAAGGAGTAAGCGAAGCTGGAACTAGCTTATCAACAATGGTGGAGCACAACAACGACGGCGCAGGCTCGCCGGAGATGAGCAAGGCGACGGGAAAAAACAGAGCAAGAAGAAAAGGCAAAGACGACGGCGGCTCAGGCTATAAAGGGGGCCAAGAAGCTCGAGAAAGCTACGTTGTGGCCTTCACCGCGCCAGCGTGACGCCAAAACAGCCACGACCGCGCCTGGAACGCCGAAGAAGGAAACGCCGGCAATGTAGCTTCGGCGGTGGACACTGTTCACAGAAATTATAGATTTGCCATTCGCCAAATTTCACAAATTACTCTCAAATTTTCATAACAACTCAAAAATCTCCAAAAACAAAAGTTGTTTAAAATCAAAAGTTCTACAACTTTGCTTTTATAACCAACCCCTAATTCAGTCTAGATTTTGAAATGATCTTTTAAATTCAAATAGGGGATATTTAACTAATTACGCCTTTTTGAATTACTCCAAATTTTTCTAAACAACTTGAAAAACTCCAAAAATAAACTTTGCATAACTTGTTAGGCTCTACACTTTTGCTTTAAGGCTCAACCCCAAAATATGCTTAGATTTTAAAATGGATTTTCAGGGTAGGATTTAAATATTGAAAATCAGGGTTTTCGGAGTTTCAAACCAATACAAAGATTTCAAACTTGATTCAAACAATACCAAGCAATGCTTATAACATAAATATAAACTTATTTTAGTGAATGCATACAAAGTGTTTAATATGACCAATTGCCTTGCAATGCATATGATGACATGGCCGTTTTAGTATTTAACACCTGGGGTGTTACACTCTTCACCCTAGCGAAGCCTTGGTACGAAAATTGGACTCCCTATTTATTCTCATGGTGGGTGAGTCATGCATGGTGTTGGCATGTGTAGGCTTGTTTGAGCACTTGGCATGCTTTATGCTAGGTGTGCTAGAGCTTATACTTTTGGCCAAAGGCCGAATGTCATTGCAAATGTTTAGCCCATGATTAACCCTTGGGAGAACATAAGTTTTTTTTTGTGTCACAAAGAAACAACTTGTGCATTAAATTGATGAAGATATGGTGAACTTATGACCTACCAAGTTTGAATGACAAATCTAAAAAATCCAAGAGTTGTTAAGAATTTGTGCTTTGCGTTATATCCAATATGGTCAGTTACTTGCTTCATGTGTTTGCCAACGAGAAGTGAAGACTTGGTTGAAGTTGACTTGAGAATAAAAAACAACAAGGCATGGATTAATATGTGGGTGTTTGCAATGATCTATGTAGGCTAGTTCACCCTGTTTGATCATGTTTAACACTTGTTGTTAGTCTCGCTCTATACATTCTTGTTTCTATTTCAGTGGTGAACCTTTTCTAAAGCCTAAAATTTGCCCAAAATGCTTAGCTAGTCTTGGTTTGTACCATGTGATCTTTTTTAGCATCATTTGCTAGCATATGGATTTATTATTCTACTCACGTGGTAGTATCACTTTGAGTATCTTCTCATTCTTGATGACCTACTCCTAAATCTAGTGCATTTCATAGCATATTTTGAGGGAGAGTTGTAGATTTGTTTAGCTTGATGTATCCTCTTCTGCTAGTGGTGCTGATCCCTTTCTACCTCTTCTCAAAGACTAGTTGTCTCGCTTGGTTGTGTCGAGTCTATCCTCTACCCATGTCTTTGGGAACCAAGTTTTGCTTCTTCTCGGTTGCATCGAGTCGTTGCCCATGTCTTTGGGGACTGAGTTTGCTAATTTCAAATGACCTTTCTTTGCTTTCTCACCGGCTTTTGGTCATGTGGATGGGTTCACAATTTTTCTTTTGCTTTTGATTCATCTCTTTGTATTGGTGTTGACTATGCACTCATCAAGGGGATGATTCATTTTAGGTGCTGAGATGCTGATACACATTCCAAGCAAAAAAAAATGAGGCAGAATAGTCATTTTGGTCCCTCAACTATCACTCGAGGCTCAGTTTCGTATATGAACTTTTAAACGGCCATTTTAGTCCTCAAACTCTACTTTTAGGCTTAATTTCATCCTAGAACTATAAAGATGATCGTTTTAGTCCTCAAACTTTGTATTTTGGGATTAATTTTATTTATAAACTATCAAAGTGTATGTTGTTCTTTAAACTTTTTATTTTTAACTCAACTTTATCTACGCTCTACGTGGAACGCTGCACTGTTGCACCTGGTTAGCTTCAACACCACCGGCGATTGAAGAGAGAAAAATAATATTCATCCAAAAACTCTTTCGTGGCCATTAATAATTCCAAGTTGTTATTTTTAATTTTATCTTATAATGGTACCATTTATATATATCCGACTAAATGATATTTGTGGGATTAATTACATTTGCATGGAACACTATTTATTCTTTAAGAATACATGGATATATTGAAACAATAGTAGATCTATAATTTTGATAATTCATGAATGAAATTGTGCCTAAAATATAAAGTTTTCTTTTTTAATAGACAAAATTGAGTTGAAAATGAAAGTTAAGTGCACTTTGATAGTTTACAGATGAATTTAAGTCCAAATTGTAAGTTTGAGGACTGAAACGATTATCTTCATAGTTGTAGAATGAAATTGAGCCTAAAGTTAAAGTTTGAGGATCTAAACGGCCGTTTTGAAAGTTTAGGGATGAAATTGAGCCACAGGTAATAGTTGAGAGACCAAAATAGTTATTCTGCCAAAAAAAATATATATGTGTTTACATTTTTCTTGTATCATCTACGTGAAGCTAACATCTTTAAATGTAAAGTGCGGAATCATCTTCTAGAAATAGTGGTGGCACGTGCCAAGATTACGACTGATCGCAAGTACAAAACATGCTTGACAAAGTTTATAAGTCCATCGATTAACGTGGTTTACAGAACTCATGAACTACCAACAATTATCTAACATTGACACGTTACTGAACAAGTTTTTTGGGTTGCATTCATTTTTTTTCCTGCACGTGCTACCTTATCAACTTTTTTGAGCACGACCTTTTATCAAGAACAATATGACCTATCCATGTTTGCGTATTGAGAACAATTAGAGCATCTCTGAGAGTTTGGTATATTTTGTTTCCCAAAACATGGTGTTTGCTAACTCCCAAATAATTATGGGAAGAAAAAAACGAGGTCATTGTGGCAGAATCTCCAGAGAAATCGGACCCACGTGCACCTATCGTTGTCTCAGCAGACCTTTTGATAGCGTACACGAGTTCCCAACAACTTAACAGGTCTGTCGGGTGTCCTCGGGAAACCCGAATCATCCACGATTCTTTTTCAAACAGGATCCCAATCACAGACATTGCAGATTACAACAGTTTATTCAAATATATACATCAAAGTAAAAGATAACAGAAGTCTTAAGATAACATAGTTTACAAACTAATTGTTTTTAAACTTATAATACCATAAGTGTCATACAACCATAGTAGCGGGATAATATTACATTAACATTATTTATCATACAAACTAGTGCCTTGTCCAAAGGTCATTCATCATTCCTCATCGTCATTGACTTCAAAGACAGACATGCAGCAGGGACCAAAACAAGCCTGCGCATGTGACTCACCTGCAACAAGGGTTAACAAACCCTGAGTACAAAAGTACTCAACAAGACTAACCCGACGTAACAGGGGGTGAAAGACTTTAAAGATGCAGATGTTGGGGCAAGGTAAGGATGTAGCAAGATTCAAAAGTTCTTTGCCAAAAGCTTACTATTCTTCATCCTATTTTCAGGTTTTACCCCTAAGTCCTTTTTGTTCATTATCTCAAACTAAATGTACATTTCCCATATTCCATTCCTTCTCATTTCGTTCTTTTCTCATATTTTAGTAATTCACCAGTCCTGTATTGTTTCTGTAATGAAACGAGTCTCCATATTCACGGAGCACCGGCAATTCGAATTGATTCAAGTCACAGCTGGGGATTCCTTATCACACGACATATATAGAACTTAATCTTGCATATATCAACCTCACTACCGGATCCTCCTATACTAAGCCGTCTCCACGCCACCCGAGAGCATAGCACACCTCAAATCCGGCCACATTCCAGCCATGAGGGTACATGCTACTCTCGCCATCTCTCCACTCCTAGTGCGTGAGCATTCGTCTTATTATCGGATTAGCCGAAGTAGGCTTACCGGAGTATGTAACCAGTACTATAAAGTGTCTCGTTCAGAAGATCCACAATGAGTCACCTTTAAGCGACATAGTCGGCAACATTACCCAACATTCAAGATAAGTCACTCGACTAGTCTCTAGTTCATTCTATCTTCTTTCTTTTTTTGGACAGTATGCCATCTTTGATTGTATCGAAACTTTTACTTTAAAAGCCTACCATAAAGCATACTAAGCATTCTACGCCTTTGTAAATGAAATCATCTTCAAGGATGGCAAGCAATTAACAAGGTAGGAAATGCATCAAGTAGGTAACATTTGAACAAGTCAACTTAATGCAATAGGTAACATAGGTGATAAACTTTTCAAAGTAAACAAGATAAGGGTTTAATGCATAAACCGGGGCTTGCCTTCGTTGATGATCTTAGGTTCCGGATCAGTACCACAATTATCGAATCCCGTGACAACCGAGGATCCTTCCAGAACTTGCTCAACTAGAATCGTTTCACTCTCGGGTTCTACACGAAATGATAACATATGCTTTAACATGATGATAATGTAAACATGATGCTGTCATGGTACATGAAATATAACAATACCTCGAATACAACTATTTTTCACGGTACAGTTGCAAGCCAACAAAACCAACTTGCAATTCTACCGGCAAGAACCACACATGTGACTCGACCAAACTGATCTTGAAACCCTATTAGTCACAAAACATGATCAAAACAAGATCAAACACTAATCTAACACTTAGGGTTTGCTTTTATTTATTTTTGAATTAATTTGGAAATAAGCCCAAAAATGAACTTGTTCCAAATGACCTCAAAATTTTATGTAAGCTTCCTCATGACAAACTAGTGTACCAAAACAAATTTCATAATTTTTGGAATTATACAGTGGCCTACAAAAATCATGGAAATTGTATTTATCAATTAATGGACTGAATATTTGAACATTAAAAATTTATTCAAATTTCAAGTTTCATATTTTTAAACCATACTAGAACATGTACAGAAGCTACACACAAATTTTTAGAATTTTTGGAGCTATGATTATTTTCCTACAAATTTCCAAAGTTTTAGCACTATTCAAAATCAGAAAATATCAAAATACACTATTCTCTCTCTCTCACTCACTGACAGTCGGCCCCCACCTGTCATCCCTAACCTCTGGCATTGACCGTGGCATCGACGGCGCTGACCGGCGCTAAGTCGCCGACGGTGAGCCCAACAACGATGGCTAGAGTACCAACACGTTCACAAGAACTAGGCGCATCGATCTGTGGTACTTTGGAGGTTGATTACGACATGGAACAAGGCTGACGCCGGCCATGGCGGACGCGGTGGCACGGTAGCGCTACGCTGGCGAAACAAGGCCGGTAACGGTGAAACAGAGAGTTCAGGAAGCATTAGTGGCTCACTCCGAATGTGTTGAAGCAACGAGCGAGACCGGAGAAGCTATGGTGACGCGTTTCGACGGCGACCGGGATCACGGCGGAGCGAACCTCATCGACGACGGCGTTCCGATGACTGCAGTGGGCAAAACGAGTAGGCAAGAGTGGAATAAGCACTACAGCATCGAGACGAAGCCACAGAGTCAACAAGAAAGGGCAACAGCTCACCAGACGATGCTGGCCACGGTGAATCGGAGTTTCGGTCGAGGTCACCGGCCGCGAGGAAGATGAACGTGGACAGCGAGCTCTTGGCGAAATTAAGCGACAGCAATAGCTCGGTCGGATGCGCAAGGAGTAGGCGGAACTAGAACATGGCTTTTCTTGGGCTATCTTGCACTGAGGAGATGAGGGAAGCTCGCCGGAGTCGCGACGGCGGCGTCGGTAAAACAGAGGGAAGGAAGAAAAGTGAACGGCGACGTCTGGGCTTTATAGCGCGGCCAGGAGCGCGCGGAATCAACACGCAGTGTGCTCCCTACGCTAGCGCGAAGCCAAGGGCGGCCACGGGCGCGCCTGGAAGGCCGGAGAAAGGACGCCGGCGGTGGGGCGGTGGCGCCCTGTTGCCAACTTGATTTTTGAAGTATTTACAGAATTGCCACTGAGTCCATTTTTCAAATTACTCTCAAATTTTCTAAAGAAGTTGAAAATCTTCAAAAATGAAAGTTGCTCAACTTTTCAAACTCTACAACTTTGCTTCAAGGAACATTTTCAAATTCTTCCTCCATTTTGAAATTTGAATTTGGGGTGCAGAATCATTTCAAAATTACTCCAAATTTCATATGTAAACTTGAAAAACTTTGAATACCAAAGTTGATCCTTATAAAATAAGCTTCAACTTTGCTTTTTGTCACAACCCCAAATTCCAAATGGATTTTGAATTAGACAAAAGGGGCAAAAAGGGCTTTTATGATTTGAATTTGAATTCAAATTTGATTTGTTTACCTTTTACTTTAACTTTGATTTTTGACCAATAACATGGCCCATTAGGATTATTTGAGTCAAATGACACATGGCCTCACATGATCACATGAAATTTGACCCTTGTGGTCATGATCTTTATTTAGGGTTTTGAATCACATCATATAAAATAACAACATTATGAAATAAAGCTTATTTAGTGAATGCATTCAAAATTTTCTACTTTATGAATGCTTTGTAATGCATATGATGACATATCAAGTTTTAGTGCTAGGTCAAAACACCAGAGGTGTTACAGTCATCTTCAATAGTACCTTATAATTGACTTTCAAAATATTAGATTTGTGGACCCATACGCGAAATCCTTCGACGCCGCATCCTTAATGCTCATGCCGATCCCTTGCACGTCTTAGGCGACAGTCAGCTTCCCGACCATCAGCACAGTAGCATGCAACCGTCTATTAGGCAAGTAGGTTCGCCACACAGCCAGTAGGATTGTTTTTTTAATTTTAATATTTTTTGGAAACTAATTTTAAATCTAACATGGTCGGTTTTTTAAAAAAAACTAACACTTTTGGCCGCGTCTATTGCCCTGGCGCGGTCAAATGCATGTGCCGCGTCATGCATGGTGGCGCGGCAAAGGGCTGATGTGGCGGTGACCGGAATAGCTGACCGTTGATGGGGTAGGGACTGCCGCGCCACCGATCTTGGCGCGGCACTGCCGCGCCCTGATCCGTGGCACGGCAGAGCCGAATAAAACCCCGCGGCTAGTCCCAACCCCCGCCCGGCCCTCCATTGCCGCCTCCCTTCCCTTCCATTCCTTGGTCGCCTCTCTCCCTCCTCGTTCTCGTGCAAGGTAATGACGCATATTTTATTTTTGTTTGAATGGTGGATAGTATATTATGAATGGGAGCTAAGTTTAGGAAGAAAAAATTATGTTTGGGAACTATGGTCTATAGTTTGAAGGAAGATATTAGTTTGATTTTGTCAATGTTAAGGTTAATTATTTAGTTAGAAGTATATTTACCATGTATATTTTTATTGCTATAATTGTCTGTTATATTATTTTAGTTGCATTGCAAATGAATGTATTTTACATTAATTTGCGTTGTTTTGATTGATATTTAATTTGAACTGTTTTATTAGATGGAAGACATGTTTCAGGAGCAGTTATGGCGAAAATGGGGTCGTCCTAGAGAATTGTACCCCGACGAGTCTAGCAAAGATGCCCCCGTCCCTCCTGAACTCCGTGTCCCTAACTGTGACTGTGGTCGTCCGGCCGATGTGTTTCAATCGAGACATCCGGACATAACAACTCGTTGCTTCTACACGTGCAGTCGTTTTAATGTAAGTAATTATTTTCGTATATTTTTTCTTCATTTGTATTACTAGGTTACTAATATTTTATTGAAATTTTGTTGTGTAGGCCCATAAGAGGTGCTTTTTTCTTTTAGTGGATCGATGGTGTAGACAAGTTTGACCCCATGTACCTCCTTTTCAACGATTGGTGGAGAGGGCGACATCCACGAGAGCACTTCGAGCAGTGGGTTCCACCTCCCCTAACTCCCCTCTAATGACGGCTAAGGAGAAGCACTTAGCCGTAGTTAGACGACTCAAGGAACCTCCTCTGTGCCATTGCGGAGACCGAGCCATGATAAACCCTGATAATACGTTAGAGTTTGTGTATCCAAACAAGCATGAAGTAAGTACAAAGTGTATGTGTTGAAATGTTGAGCTATATGTGTCAGATACTAATGTCATGTTATTTAGGTGTATTCAATGGCGAAGTGTCGTTTCAAGGAGTGGTTATATGGTCCTAAGAATAAATGCCCGAAGAACCTCCAAAAGCAAAGCAAAAGAAGAAACAAAGGTTAATTTATAAAGTACCACCAGTCAAGTGCGAATGTGGTGTTAAATCCAACTACAGTCTAGTCCCTTCGGAGCTTAGAATAGGCCATTATTGCGGCCATATGATTGACTATGATGAGGTTGGTTATTTTTGTGGTAACCATGGAATCGTATTTTGTTTCTTTTGCTAAGACATATATGATATAATTTATCGTTTAAACAGAGCACTAGGTAATGCATGTGGAAATGTTAGGATGGTCAAGCTAAGTTCTTAGATGAACTGAAGGGGAAGCAAGTAATTATACAAAAGAGGGGATATGGACCTGACTACGTCAACTTTTTCGTTAAACATCACAAAAACAAGATGCGTGAGTTTGCTAGACAGCGTGGTATTTGTAACCTGATCAACGTTGTGCTTGTCAAATGGGGATTGGAGAGATAGATGACATTAGAAGAGGAAAGGGCAAGGAAAGAGGCAAGGGAGGAGACAAGAGTACAGATACAGGTCTTGAACAAGCATGTTGTTTCATTATGTGTCAGTGAGTACTTTGAAGCCTTTTTTCCGTTTCTTGATTTTAAATATAATATAGTCACGTTGCTAAATGATTGTATTTTATACATGAAGGGATTGGATGCAGCGAGGACCATGTTATAGAGGTGGTTCGTGCAAGGTACGAGGAAAAGAAGTTAGATGAGCACAGAAAGCGAGCTGGTCGCACCGTTGAATCACCAATTGTGTTGTCTGATGAGGGTGACGAGGATGAGGATGACATTGCCAGACTCAGCGAGCTCATCGCTCTAGCAGAGGCGAGCTTGTAGGCGGAGGAGGCTGAGGATGACACTGACAGACTGAGCAAGCTCATCACTCTAGCAGAGGTGGGCTTGTGGGCGGAGGAGGCTGAGGACGACACTGATAGACTAAGCGAGCTCATCGCTCTAGCAGAGGTGGGCTTACAGGTGGAGGAGGACGATGATGCGTTCTTCACTCAGGTCGTAGAGGCCGCAGATAAAGCGGAGGCCGCTTACTATAGGCAAAAGGCAGATCAGGGTAATGCAGGTGAGCCTAGCCACAGCAACAGGGTTATGGTTGAGGATTGGTACTTGGACGACGAGTTGCTTACTCAGTATGTTTATGACTGAGGGTTTTTAATTGCGCCGACTGTTATTTCCATGCTTTATTAATGATCAATGTAGCTATGTAGTAGAAATTATATTGTGTTGTCTTATATTCCATTTGAACTATTGATGTGTTGGACCCATGTGTCATGTACTCGGATTACCCATGATTGATCTTAAGTGATCACAACTGTTTGTATCATGCATTTAAAATTTCTAAAATGAACGTAATCAGGTGAAATTATCTCGAATACAGCGCCGTAGCCCACTGGTTTGGCCTCACCATAGCCTAGGTTCTGTAGCGCCAGAGTCCACGATGTGTTAGTGCTACGCCATACTAAACGGCACATCAATGCCACGCCATAGATGACGGCGCGACAATGACGCGGATAGGCAACATCCAGCTTCAATTGAGTTGTTGTCGGTGCTGTACAAAACTACAAGTGGTGCCGTGACCGTGCGCAAGTTGAAACGAACGTGAAGCAAATAAATGGACGACAAGTTGCCACATAACATTTTCATTGGTTTATGAGTCTGCAAGTTTTCGACGACAATATTCGTTCGACCGAAGTTCGACGTAATGAACTAAGTCCCTGGAATGTAAGGATCCCTCGAACATCTCTTGGAAAGCTCGTCGTCCGGTGAAAAAAGGGGGTCGTTGTACTCCACCTCAAGAAGGAGGTATAGCTGGTGCGATGTGGGGGGTCATCCTGTTACAAATTGATAAAAAAAGAATTAGAGTATTCAAATTAACAATATTCATATTAACATTATGTAGCATTACAAAATTTGAACTACTTGTTATGCAGTACGAACACAATATGAAATCACCTGCTGCCCTCATCTTCTATGTTGGCTAGCCTTGTGACCAGATTATTTGCAAACGGAGCAAAGATTTCTACCACGGGTCTCGTTGAAGTCTCCCCCGCAATACATGTCTTCGTCGTACCCTCTCATAGCGTCCATGTCCTCCTTGAGTCGCTTCTTCTTCCTCCTACCCTTTCCTACCTTCATTAGATCTAGATGCGGCACGTAGTCATAACCATTGTAAGGTGGCCACTGTGTCAGGTCATGGTATGGCTCGAAGCTCATCTCCTAAATACTAACGGTGTTCGAATGGAGATACAAGGGTGACATATATGGCAGATCCTCATAGTTGTACCCGTGAACCCTGCAGGCCATGATCATATGAGAACAAGGGGCATGCATGATCTGAAGGATGTTGTAACTGCACTCTACCTTTTTAAGATCAACTCGGTAGTTTCGTCCACCATAACGTTTGCCGCCCAAGCTTATGCCACCCTTGCCCCATACACTAAAGATATGGTGGCAGGGTCCATACGGCTCGGCGGTGTGCTGCTTGGCTAATTCCTCGGCCTCCTTTAAATATTCAGCTCTGGCCTTTCCAAAATGCCCCTGCTCAGCTATGTTCCTCTACCCAAGTGTTCACCTCTTCACAAAATATTCGTTGCACTTATGAAACAAGAACTCAACAATTCTAGACACATGCAATGATTGAACTCCGGTGAATACACGGTTGAAGGACTCTGAGGAGTTAGTGGTCATGATACCATACCTGAAACCCCCCTCATCATATGCTAATGCCCACTGAGCCTTCTGTTCCATCTGCGCCTCTAACTAGGCTTTTTCCGCTGTATTTACCATCTTGTCTAGTTCTCTCTTTGTCTCCTTGAACTTCCGCTGACGCCGCTAGAAATTAGCGGCAAAGTGTCTCATGCACCATCTATGTACTAAAGGCGGGAACCTATCTATATGCTAAGCTGCAGCATTAAGAAGCCCTGCATGATGGTCCGAGATCAAACATATAGTGCGAGTTGGGCCAAGCACTTGCACACGTAGAAGCCGCATGAACCATGACCATGATTCATTGTTCTCTCCCTCTGCCAAAGCAAAAGCCATGGGTACTATCTGGTCCTCAGGATCAATAGTAGCAGCCATCATCAAGGTGCCCCTGTACTTTCCTATCAGGAAAGTGCCATCAACAAGTACGACTGGCCGACAAAACTGGAATGCATGTTCCGTTTGCGCGAACGACCAGAACACACGATAGAGGACATGCCTCAATGGGTCCCGAAAAAATATCCCTCTGGTGTCCACAAACCATTTCAAGCTAGGGTTGTAGTAATGTATTGCACATAAGATGCGGGGCACCCTATTGTACGCTTCCTCCCAAGTACTCCATCGAATCGCTAGAGCAATTTGCTTAGCACGCTAAGCCTTTTCGTACGTCACATTGTACCTAACGAATCTAGATATGGACTATTGTAAAGAAGACATCGAGATGTCATTATTATCATCAACGAGCCCCAATATACGATGGGCAAGGTAACGTGCAGTGAGTTGTTGATGATTTTCCTTCCCCCTATTGTCTAGGCAAGTGTGGGGTTCGGCAACTTTAGTTATCCTCCACTTGCCATCACTCTCTCTTTCGTACATTTAACCTCCATATACAACCGTTTTTGCATATCACATGGTACCTCAACTCCTGGTCCGAATGAGTGATGGTGTACGACCTATGGTGGTACATATTATAGTCCTGAAGGAAGAGTTTTATATCTGACATTGTGTTGAATATCATCCCCTTCCTAAGGGTTTCTTTCTCATGATTATACAATGAATTCCTACACAACTGGAGGCTAGTGTCACAAACTGCCATATTCGTCATGCTGACATCCCTATAGTTTGGAATGCCCATGAAAGGTACATTCTTGGACCTTAGTTGCTCAAGCTCAGTCGCTGTATAAGGTGGTGGTGGAATATACTGCTGTGCTTCGCTAATTCTGGTCCATGAATCATAGGGGGTATCATCTGCAGCTAAATCTGTGACTAGTCTACCCTGAGTCTGGACACCATACAAAACCTCAATTGGTACTGGTAATGGCATAGTATGAACCGGTACTAGCATGGCATCAGTCAGTGTTGGCGTAACATCTATACCTCCTTGGTCATCATCAGAATCGTCTGAATCACTGCTAACTACATCACTGATCCTGTTCTCCTGCTCCTGCTCCTCCTCTTCCCATTCGAAATCATTCACATCGAAGTCATTACTTATAAAACCTACTGCAGTTGAATGAAACTACTCCTACGTCAACTGACCATCCAAATCCATATTACCCTAAGTTGCTTCCCCTTCGACCCCCAATTCTTGCCCATTGCCTCCAACATCATCAATGGACGAGCCGTCCTGAACACCCTATATCCTGTACCCATTCTCCACCACCATCTCAGCCATGGGCACATTAGAACCTTAGAGAACCATAGTGTAGCGGGACCAGTGAGCAGGGTCATGCAAGGGCATGAGGACATAGTGTGCCCTAGTCTTCCTAGTATCAAACCTCCTCTTCAGTGTGAAATTATTGTCAAACTTTGCATTCAAACGAATACAAAGGTCATTGAAGCTAGGAGGTTCATCAAACCATTCTAATTCTTCTTCCATATTCTTAAACATACCATCTTCTCTCCTAACACTTCCTCTATACAAAACTCTAACACAACAATCCATCTGCAAAAACATTTCAAGAAACTTTATCAAGTCATCGAAATCGTCATACGTAATGTCCATAGTAATATTAATACATATTCTAACTATAACTGTACTAACTAATCTAATATTAACATCTATACAAGGCTAACTACAACAACTAATTAGACTAAATCCAATGTATAACTAGACTCAATAACTGTGTTATAACACCCGGTGTTACGATCTCGTTTAACACCGCGATTCTGGCCTAAGAAAAATTATCGAAACGATTTTTCCGGATTTTAAAAATTTAAAAACCAGCTTTTCACGTCATCGGTAAACATTTGGAAGGTATATTTTAAAGCGCGGTTTGTGGCAATTTGTTTTGCGTAAAATAAACACATAACGCTTTAATATTTTGTTCCATGGCTTGGTACTAGTATGAGCTATCACATACGCTATTTTTTTGTGAGCGGCGGTGCGCCAGGTCTTTTCTCTTTTCCCCCTGCTCTATCTCGCGTGTCTGCTTTTCAATGGCTCTAGCCTTGTCCCCTTGCCTGCCTTGCGTGGTCTCATCCTCGCCTGTTCTCGACATCATCGCATTGCCGGTCGTGTCGCTGTTGTAGTTGACCACACACAGACACACCTCTTTGGGGCTGTCTGTGCCATCCGACACGCTCTGCCGGCCACCTTGGGCCAGGCCAAATCCTCCTCGTCCTTCTCTACTCTGTCTGTCTCTGCCTCCCATTGATTTTCCAAGCCGTGGCCTGCTGCCGCTGTTGCTTCGTACGCTGGGTCGTGCGTAGAGCCGAGCCGAACGCAGTCTAGCCATGCCGTGTCGGTGCCTGTGCTGCACTGTCGATTCCGCGTCGCGTCAACTCATGGAGGCTGAACCTCGCGCTATTCCTCCTCTCTCCCTCTTTCTTTTTCTTTGCCCCATGCGTCCCAATCCGCTCGCCCTCACCGCAGCGCTCCGGCCATGGCAGCGCCGTCAGTGCCAGTCTCTCCCCGTGCGAGCGCACGCACCGCCCTGCTCCTCCCTCCCTTTTCCCCAGCCTGCCGCCATTTCCTTTTTCCCACCTCACGCGAGCACGCGCAAGTTCTCTACGCTGCCCCATCTTTCCGCTGCTGTGGCCGCGTAGCTCCGCCTCGCACGAGCAACCGCCTTGGTCCGCTTCGGACTGTAGCCATCGTCACTGTGCTCTCTCCTGCGCCCTCCTTTTTCCTCCCCTCCTCGCGCGCGCAGGCGCGCCGCACCACTGGTCTCGCCCTATCCTCCTCCTCCTCCTTTTCTTCGTCCCCACGCACGCGTGCACGCCATGCCGTGCCATCACCGCTCGTGCCCCGCAGCGCCGCCGCACCCTCCGTGCTAGTTCGCCCAAGCCTCCAGCACCACCGCACGCACGTCGCCGTAGCACCCCGCCTCCCCACCGTCAGTCGTCTGGTCCTCGCGGGCGCGTGCGTGAAGCCCACCACCGCACTGGACCGAGCCCTGCGCGCCCATGCCGAACGCGGCCGCGTCGCTGGTGCCGTGTCGCAGCGCATCGCCGGTCCGCCCGCGCTGAGCTCGACCACCGCCGTTCGCCTCTCGTCACCGGAGCCACGCGTGTCCCCGCCGACTAATCTGTTGCCGCGCGCGTGCGTGGCTAGGGTGCTGTGGGCCACCGCTGGCCATGCCGCCGATGCCTGCGTATACCACCGGGCCCGCCGCTGCCCCGTGGCCGGGTTTTTTCCGTCGTCGCCGTGCAGCCCCGGCCGGGATTGACCGCCGACCGATGCTGCCCTATTCCGTCCTCTGCTTCTGGGGAAAAGAAAGCAAGGTAAGGAGGATATAAGTCCAATCTAGAAATTTATACGGGGCCTTTACTGCGAATACGTGAGCCATCAGAATAGTACTGATTGTACTATGACACGATTTAGTAGAAGCTCATGGATCGTTTTGCAAATATTCCGCGCCATCAGCCACCTGGGCCGTCCGTGCCACTACCGCGCGTTGGGCCACCGTCCCCACCGCTTGGGCCGACCGGTTGCCGCGCTGTGCACTGGCCGTGCGCTCCGCCTTGGGCCATTGCGCCTATGGGCCACCTGGCCGGCCTGCTTCCGCGCTGCTGGCCTAGCCGCACCGCTGGGCCGCGCAACTCCGTGCCTGCCCTGTGCTTGGGCCGCTTGCACCTACGCGCGCGCGCCCGTCGCCTGGGCTGCTTGGCTCGCTGGACCTAGCCGAGCTAGGCCGTTTTGGGCCCAAAGACCCTTTTAACTGTTTCGGTGTTCCGTTAATTTCAGCAAGTGTCTAAATACTTGAAAATTGATAATAAAATGTAGAGAAATCGTAAAAATGCCTAACTAGTTTTGTTAGTCTCTAAAATCAGGATCTACCTATTAGTATATTTTGTTCACATAGTTCGATAATATTTTTGGGAGCTATATAATTAGTTTAAAGTACTTAATATTATTAAAAGGAGAACTTGTAGGAATTTCCATGATAAGTTGGTAATGTTGTTGAATCTGAAATTTGTACAGTAGGCTTCTAGCAATATTAGATACTCACTGTAATTTTTATAGCTCAATAATAATTAGTTTGCTAGGTAGATAATGGTGCTATATTTCGAATAAGGATTAAACCGATGGAATAAAATAAAGAAACACCTTGATTTATATAACTAAAATGATTGTGGGAAATAACGCCTTATCTGACAACGTGTATATGTAGCCTAAGTACGGTTGTCATTAGAATTAGCCCGTTAACTCGAGAGACGTACATCGTATTTTACGAGTCACGATTGCAGTTGATTAATTACATCTTTGCATTGCATCGCATGCATATCATATAGGTACGATGATGAATCAACGGACCGATCGAAGGATGATTGGGAATCCGAAGATGGTGTAATGGTGTTCTCTCCAGAAGATGATGCAATGGGCTTTCTATTCAGATGATGTGGATGATCTGAAGATGCAGATACTAACTTTTAAATATATCTTACCCAAACAAGCCCTCGTGCATAACCCCTACTTTTCTACAGTTTAAATTATATTTGTGCATTAAGTTTTAAGGAGTTGAATGAAACCCACTTGCATATATATCTTTATCCTATGAGTCTTACTAGTATGACAGGATCGTGTAGATTGCTATGCTATAGGACTCCGGTAGAAATCGAGTGATTGTCTGTCGCTCGCGACAGATAGGAAATATATTACTAGATTATTATCACTTGAAAGATATAAATGGTGGAAAGGAAAAATAGTGACCGGGCAAAGATATGGTTTGGGTATTGGTGGGTGTAAGAGGTTGTGTCGCCGTGGACGCGGGGCATGGCTTGGTTACACTGCTTTCCCTGTCTGGTCGGTTAAGGACCGATCGTTGCATAAGCCATTGAGACACAGACTTATTATCCCAAGCACATACTTGGGTATGGACGTTTGGAAGACTTGTTGCTCTCTTGTCGTGGATCCGGCTCTTTCCGGACCGACTGATTGGATGCGGGGATGGTGGAGGTCCTTGCACCACATGGAGTCCGGGACTCAGGATGTGGGGGCTTGGAGTCCAAGTTTGGACGGGGACCTGGACTCCCAGGACAGGAGAGTGATGGGTTGGTCTTGCTTGTGCCTTGGGTACACGTGGGGCGTGTGTTTTTGGGGTACCCAGCTGGAGGCATTGATTCACGAATCGCCGAGCAATTCGGTACGGCTTGTTTCATGTCTAGCACCGTAGTAAGAACTGAAAGATGAAAGATGGGAAGAAAAGGAAATCTGATTGCTTACCACCTGCTTGAAAGTAGTACATGTGCTTACATAGAATGGTTAGTTAATGAACCAATGCGGCTCTTAATAAAAATCGAATATAAGGACGCACGCTTAGTAATGCTTTTCTGCAAATGCAATAAACCCATAAGCCAGACAACCTTACATATCCTTGGAGTCTTTTCTTTTCTCCTGTCGGGTAAGTCTTGCTGAGTACAATTGAGTACTCAGAGTTTTATTCCTCCTGTTACAGGTGACCGGTGGATGCTAGAGCTAACCCTTGTGTGTGGATACCTCCTGGTGGGCTCAACGAGGATTCCTTTACACTGCGATCGTAGTTGTTATTTATAACTCTCACCAAATGCTTTTATAAAATGAAAGTTCCATAATCTATTGTCGTAGTTTATTTATCAATACTTCATCATGTCATGATTAGATATTCATTTTCGCTATAATTCTGATCACATGCTTATATTTCGGTGTTCAATTAAATTATTTATAACTTTGATAATATGATTTCATTCCACGGTTATATTAATAAATATTATACTTTGATGTTGTATTAAAAGTGAGGTAAGAAATGGTTCAGAATGATGTAAGCTTTATTCTCTCATTTGTGATCCTGATGGCAAAAATGTGGATTTTTGGGTTCTCCCCTAGGGTGTGCCCGATGAAACCGAGTAATTTAGTGTTCTTCCTTATGTGCTTAGTGTCCAATAGAAGACAAGCACTCCTGTGAAACATTATATTAGACGGTTCTGCCACATGTACTAACTAAACTACCTAACCTTACTACCTATACTAACTTACTATACTACCTATACTAACTAAACTAAATAACTTTATTAACTCTACTAACCATACTTTAATAATTTTACTATCTATTAGGGGAGTACCTCGCTGCAGCGCGCTAGACCGGGTCAAGAGGCGCGGGCGCAGTCCTCGGCGGGCAGACGCCGTGCGTGGCCGAAGGGGGTGGCGCACCGGCGTGGGGGCTCGGCTGCCGCACCGGGCGGCCGGCGGCCATGCCGTGCTCGGTGGCGGGCTGGCGCGGGCGGACGCGGCGGCCAGGCGGCCTTGCTGCGCTGCTCGGCCACTGGCGGACGTGGGCAGCGACGGTCGGTTTTATTCGGCTCTGCTGCACCACGGATCAGGGCGCGGCAGTGCCGCGCCAAGATCGGTGGCACGGCAGGCCCAGCCCCGTCAGCGGTCAGCGATTCCGGTCGCCGCCACGTCAGCTCTCTGCTGCGCCACCATGCATGATGCGGCACATGCATTTGACCGCGCCAGGGCAATAGGCGCGGCCAAAAGTGTTAGATAAAAAACCACGACCATGTTAGATTTAAAATTAGTTTCTAAAAAGTGTTAAATTTTTTTAAAAAAATCACCAATAGCTGCTTCACCGTGCGCCAGCAAACACTACCATGCAGCTGGCCAAGAGCATTACTTCAATACACATATACACAGGAGGAACTATCATCGGAGTTCATCGCGACACGGCAATCCTAGCACCGTGAGCTAGCACAGCACTGCGAGCGACGGCAATCCCGGCGGGCACAGGCGTCGGAGATCATCTCGCGAGCGAGCGGCGACAATCCCGGCGGCGCCGGGCGGTAGGAGACGGTGTGCCATAGCGCAAAGAGGAACTGTGGCAAAAAAAAATCGTGACACTGCATGGGAGGAGACGGCACGGGGAATCGCAAGGATGCGCGCAACTACGGACGACGTATTTTTATGCACGATGGAAGCTGGTTTTCCAAGTGCCAAAAGATAGAGAAGGATATAGAGTACTCCTAGAGATGGGTTTTTCTCTTTTTTTAAAAAAATGGATGGGGAAGAGATATGGGATATTCTTGAAGATGCTCTTAGTGTCTCCTGTAACTTGTTATGATCATATCGACCTGTTATACCAACAAGTACTCATCAGCATGTTTGGTTCAAGGATTAGCTTTATCCAACAGCTGACTCCACATGCATGCAGGATCGGGTCAGCTGTTATTTTTTCCGGGAGATCAGGTAGCTTCTGTAGATCGGATTGGGGGAGTTAACAAACGAGTCGAGTGATGGCATGGGCTTACGATGCAAACCAAATTCCGTTCTCAGGTTTGATCTTAGGATCAGATAATTGCCGATTGATCAATATGGCAAACCAATATAATGTGCCATCACCTAATATTGGTTTTTTAAGTCGCTCTATCAATTATCAGCCTGTTCGTTTCGTCATAAATGATCGTATATTATTTATTGTTGGGTGGTTTGGTGTGAGAGAAAAATACTATTAACTTATAATCCACGATCGTATACGAGCAAGCGAACATGCTGCATATCCATTCTTTGTCATATCTATCTCAAGATTATTATTCCATTTGCCAAATCAGGGCCTATCTAGATTATTATTCCATTTGACTGTAAGGCAGCCTTGTCTCAACCCATCCATATAGTAGTTAGCGCTTCACACAGTTAATACATGACCTACTGGTCGCTCTCACAGTGTTTTTTAATTTTTATAAGCTTACCAGCAGCTTCTTCTCTCTTCTTTCTACTCTCCTCTACCTTAATATTTAGCCAGCTTGCTACATGTTATTATACTTGAACAAATGCTCTATTACGTTCGGACCAAATATAGCCCGGAGCATTTGGACTTCAGGCGGCTGGCTTTGCCATATTCGGCCGGACCATAGTTCATCCCCGTACCATACCGAGCAGCCCGTGCGCCGCCGTTCACCGGTCGTCACCGCTCAGGCACTCATCACAGATCTTACTCGTGACGCCACCGACCCACCCAAAGCCTGGCGCCTGGCCTGACGTACCCAAACCCAATTGAATCGAACTCGGTCGAATCGGAAGTTCGCAGAGTACGGCTCTGCTCAATTCGAGCCACCGGGGAAAAGCTCGTCGTCGTCGTCGGCGGCGGCATGAGCAAGCGGCCCCGTGTCGATCCCTCCTCCCTCGCCTCCGCGCCCAAGCGCCAGTATGGCGCAGGTACTCCTCCCGTCGCCTCGTCCCCCTTCCCCCCCGCCCCCCCACCAGTCGCCCCTGCCGGCGTCGTGGGCGAGGTGAGGCGGAATACCGCGCGGTCCGGTGGGGCGGCGGCTAACTAGAGGTTGGGGCTTTGGGTGGCAGGCGGCGGGTACGGCGGGCAGCAGGAGCAGGGGTACTCGGAGGAGCGGAGCAGCGCGCGGCGGGTGGCGGACCACTACAGCGCGCGGTCCAACCAGACGCTCCAGGAGCGCGAGAGCAGCCCCATCATCCACCTCAAGAAGCTCAACAACTGGGTGGGTCTCAGACTCTTAGTTGTCAGTTCAATTTAACCGCCCTACCACACTCCATCCCTAGATTCCTTGATGAAATGATGAACCCCTGATGGTTGTATTGCATCCTACCATTACCATGCTAGCCGAGTAACCGTCGTTCAATCTGTGTGCGTCGGCAGATAAAGAGTGTTCTGATCCAGCTGTATGCACGCCCGGGCCACTGCGTGCTTGATCTTGCTTGCGGGAAGGTAAGTGGCCAGCTGCGGTTACTGTATGTATAGTAGTAGTCAGTAGAAATAGCTCTGGTTCTCGTGCTTGAAGTTGATGTTAACCATTGACCTATGCTGCTCTGTTTTGTAACGCAGGGAGGTGATTTGATAAAGTGGGATAAAGCCAAGGTTGGCTACTACGTGGGAGTTGATATTGCTGAAGGCTCGGCTAGTTTCTTATCACACAAAACATTTATTCTGTGTTTACAAGTAAACCAGCTGGAGTTGTTGTGTATTACCTGTATATTCAGCTAACCCATTTTTGAGTTGCTATCCTTGATACCTGATGGAATCTCAAGATTTGATGGCCCTCTGAACATTGATTTTTTTTCCTTGGTGCTCTTGTGTGTTTATGTTTCATGCCTCTTAGAGGTCTCAAATTACAAATCAACAGACTCAACACTTTCTGTTGTAATCTCATCTTATGTGTGACATATTTTGATGTATCTGCATCACTTTGGAGCATGGGCATATAATGGCCTTACACTTTCAGATAAAAGATTGCATGACCCGCTACAATGGTGACACAGATCAACAACGAAGGAAGAAGTTTAGTTTCCCTGCACGACTTCTTTGCACTGATTGTTACGAGGTAAAAGAGAGGAAAATGCTAGTTGGTTACCCATGACTAACTTGATAGTTTGCTTTTCTGCACATGCAAACCCACTAATAGACTGAACATGTTACCAGGCATTTAACCACAGGCTGTTTAAAACAGCTGATCATATTTTGTAATTATGTCAAATTATATGCAAGCATGCGCTCTTGCATAGAACACTTTTTATACCTTTTTATTTACTGAAAATGTGATACAGCCTTTTGCTTTCACATTGTTAGGCAGAATATAGTGTACCTCGTAGTTTCGTTGCCTGTGATTTTCTTCTTATGCTTCTTAAGTTTACAGAGATTGAAGTACAAACATACCAATTTCTTTTCTTTTGTTTCTTCCATAGGCTCGTTTGGATGAGTATTTATGTGAGGATGCTCCTTTTGACATATGTAGCTGTCAGGTGAGGCATCTCGTTTTCTACTTTTAGCCATTGATTTTACATTTCTCCATTTATTGTGTGGGTTCAACTTTATTCTTTCCTAATTGTCAGTGCACCTTTTTGTTTATTGAAGCTTCTCTAATTCTACATGGCCGTGAATGCGACAGCTACCATGCAAATATTTTTCCATAAGAAGATGGTTCAGCATTTAGTATCATCGTTTTGCACAATAAATGAAATGTTACTAATTTACTATTATGACTAAAATGTTCTTCTAATTGCTCATTCATTGTCAAATCTTCTAAAACTTATAAGTTATAGCTGACTAATTGAGTAAGATTATAAAGAGCTTTCCTATTGTCGGAACAAGGAATTCTCTTCAATCGTGCAAACTCTATTTTGAATGACTCCCGCTCTACAATTTCAGTTTGGTTTACATTATTCGTGGTCAACTGAAGCACGTGCTAGACTAGCCTTGGCAAATGTGTGCATTGCTTTGTCCTGGAGGCATTTTTATCGGGACGATGCCTGATGCGAATGTCATTATCAAAAAGCTTCGAGAATGTATGTCTGAAAGTGACTATCTGGATCTTATGTTGGCTAACTTTGTCACCACCTTGCTCTTGCTGTAACCTGTGTGATAGTATAAAACTCTTTTACCATGCTCAGTGGAAGGTTTGGAATTTGGGAACAGTGTTTACTGGATTAGCTTTGGTGAAGAGTATGCTGAAAAGGTAAATTCTGCTCCATTATTTTATGACATCTTCCTTATTTTTGTTAGTTACTGATTCAATCGTTTTGATTCGATGATGCCGTAGAAATTCCCTGCATCCAGACCTTTTGGTATCAAGTACAAGTTTCACTTTTTCCTTAATTTATGCATTATATTCCTTTTAGTTTAATATGCTTCAAAAGGGTAATTAATCTTGGCACTAGTTTCTCTTCATTTCTTGAACTTAAATATTGACAGTCAAGTTTGAGTACGTATTTGTAGTTCCTTCTGTGTTGATAAATTAAAATGAAGTGCTGTGATAAATTTCTTCTGCAACTTGCAGGATGCTGTTGACTGCCCAGAATGGGTCGTTCCATTCCATCTCTTCAAGTTACTCGCAGAGGAGGTATTGAGTTGTTCTCTTCCTTCGACAGTGACCAAGTGCTGCCTTTGCCTCAACATACAGATGTTACTAGTTACTACACATTGTTTTTTATGCCTTGCAGTATGATCTTGAGCTGGTTTTGATGAAGAACTTCCACGAATTTGTGCATGAGTATTTGCAAAAGGCAGAGTTTACTGAACTGATATGGAGGCTGGGTGCCCTTGGTGATGGAAGTCAGGACCAAAGTAATTTCGCACCAAATCTTGGAGATTGGCTACCCTCGAATGCTGTCAGTTTTTCCCCATCTTATAACAGTAAAACGTAAATTGCAGGCACACTGTCACAAGACGAGTGGGAGGTTTCCTATCTGTATCTTGCCTTTGTCCTTCGGAAGGTACCGTGCAATTCACAATTTCCTGTTCTGTTAACATTTAGATAGACGGTTTGGTAACACTTTTCTCCTTTTGTAGCCAGGGCAACCGTCTACCCAGCGGAGAGCAGACAACGCAAACAGAGGGAAGATGTTCCTCACCGAGGGTGAGTTTCTCGGGATATAAGCAGAAGTCTACCCTTATAGAGCTTGCTAACAGCTTGCGATTATATGCTCCACATAGCGTGAAAGAAAATTGTAAACGGCAGATGCTCATGCTGATGCTGATTTGTTGTGAGAGAAAAACATTGTTATTTTGCTGAAAAGGTACGGCTGATAAGTTCAAGCGAACAGGGCTATTTAGTGTCTCACTGCTCACCAGCTATTTATTTCTCCAATCTGTATCTGTTGTGTAACTTTACAAAATTAAATGTACCAACAAAGGGACCCGTAATGCAATTTTGGAGGAATGAATGAACAATAGATGGAGCGGTTGCTCGTCAGCTTCAAAGATACACTCACAAAATATACTTCTTTTTAGGGAATTCACAAAATATGCTTGTGCGCATACATTTTATTATTTCTTTTATTTAGTCGAAGTTTCGTAGCTGGGTTATGAACGCCCCATATGTTTTGTTTTGGAGTTTGGACGCAACTGTAATGTGGTTGATGACGCCATTAAGAATCCAAGTGTTCAGGGGAATTGTCAACTCCGGCTGAGGCAACTGCAGAAACGAATGGTCACTGGTCAGCTGCATTCCAAATGGGCTAATGGGCCTGTTCTCCCTGTACCTGAATCACTGGGCCGTGGCCACATCCTCCAGCAAGAGAGAGGTGATCAGCTGGTTAGCTGAGTGTGAGCGCTTGCGCTGAGCTTTAGTACCACCTCGGTTATCTTCGAAGAGCAAGCACAACATATAAGCTCGGTCCTGGGACCATGTAGCACGACCTTACTTGAACAGGATCTGTTCTATAGGCTCGTACCGCTGCGTCCTTTACCAAAAAGGAGGCAAGCACTTAAGTCTGGTTGATGATCCAAGACCCTCTGGGCCAGAGCGTGATTAACGGCCAGGATGCTCCGTCAGGTGTCATCTGACGGCTGTAGAGGATCGTTCCTGCTAGGCCTGGCCTGGTTAGGGTGGCTCAGAGGTTGTCTGACAGACTATTTTTTGCATTTTGTTCAATTTTTTTTGCCCATTCAGCATACGCGTGGCAAGATGTTCAGTTCAGGTTTCAGCAAACAAACGACGACCTTTATCATGTTATTATACTATACAATTTGCAATTGTAATAATCAAACACAACATTTGGCTCTTATGGTGTCTGCACATCAGAGGTTAAGAAACCAAGATACACACAAAATATTATAGCATAGATTGTCTTTTATTGTACTATTTTCCAAGGACAAGGACACAAGCTGTACATTACATTCGGAGTTCTTGACCATACGATAAATGAGTAATTTTCGACAGATTTAAAGCACCATGAGTCCCAGAAGGTACTCATGAGCTATCATCCCCTCTTGAACAGAACGACTAGGATGACCCCTATGGCCAGAGCCATGAAGGATCCGCCGACAGCCATCTCTGTTGCAGAAAGGCCCTTCTCAGCTGAAGGGCCTGTTCCATCCTGGGCCTTGGCTGAGTCGAACAAGTCCTTGAAAAAGTCGGTTATATTATAGACCACATCCATCACTCTCTTCTTCGCATTATCCACAAAATCAGAGAAAGGTGAGCCAGTGGGGAGTTCGCTGTTGGATGCATTTTCAGAGGTGGCGTCTTCAAACTTCCCCGGCGACTCTACTGTGGCGGCTTCTTCAGGGAATGTCTCAACTAGAGCTGTCATAGCAGAGGACAACAACAATGGTCATACAGGTTGGTAGAAATGATGAAGGTGATACATGTAACTTTGGCTAAAGATTTACTGAGGTACATACTTGTCTGGTGATTCTTGTAAAATTCCATAACCTTCTTATTCTTCAATACTGCATCCCAGACATTTCTATCTGATGCAAGGGACGCTACAACACTCTGGAGATCAAGAGTCAAAACAAACAGTTTAAGTGAGAAACATAACAGATGATATCAGAACAAATTAATCTAAGTGATCAATTGTGGTACGGCTACATGATCAACTAATATAAACTAGTATGTGATACAGAGCTATCCTACATATTTAAACTGTGTAACTGAAAAGCAAAGACTGCCCACAGAACTCACTATTGCAGACCAGACAGGAGCAACAAACAAACATATGTCAAAGGGTTTCTTCTAAGTTTATAATTATAGCAGATAGAGTAAGACATCAAATCATCAGCAACGCAATACATTATTAGCCTAACAAAATTCAACAAACTAGGTAGCATTGTATGAAGGTCGACGTATGTGACAAACAATTCGTGGCATCTATAGGGTGACGAATAATTGATTTCCCCAAATGAGTAGTGCAGTATGTTTACAGGGGCCATTGCACAAACCTGAGCCTCCGGGCTCGATTTCAGCAATGTAAAAGCTTGGACCACATGTCCAGGCATAGAAGGAATTATGGCATCGGTTGCCTGCTTATTAAACTCTTTATCCTGTTCCTTAACAACCTCCATTGGAGACTCATTGAAATAAGCCCTGTAACAAATTATTCTGTGAGGATAGGGTGAATATACATGAACCAAATGTGAAGCAAGTATTTCCTGTGCAGATGCAACAGATTGTAATGGCATCAAAGTGTTGTTGAGGGCATCAATAGACATGTATGAAAAGGTACAGGTGCCACAGAGCATCACACTTTCATACTTGAGTATGTATAGATGCACATGGATGAAACATGTATACGACAACTAAGTGGGTAGGAAGCTTTCTTCGATGAACATGTACATAGGCTGCATCAACTAGACAATGTGAGTGAACTGAATAGCAAGCATCGGATTCTCCTTTCCAATAAATCTATTGCTTTGTTAGGCCTAGGGTTCTTATCACCAATTGGGGAATCGAATCCCATCGCCTAATATATAACCCTAAAAAAACCTAATCAGATATTCAGATGCTTCCTAAATCCCGTCAAAAAGAATTATTTCAGCCAAACATGTCAGGATGAACAGATCGTAAAGAAAAGTTCCAGCAATCCAGCTAACGAAAACCATAATCACAACCAATTAGTCAACTACAAAAATCTTTCCTTTCCATCCAATTCGACGAATCGACAGAGGGGAAGTGCGAAAGACGGGATCTTTCACCTCTCTATGGCGTCCCTGAGCTCGGTCGTGGCCTCCTCGGCCTCCTCCCTCGACGGCGGCGCGAAGACCAGCCTGGGCTTCGCGGCCGCCGCCGTGGCCTCCCTCTCCGCCACCACCGCCGCCGCGGCGTCGTCCCTCCAGTCCGCGAACTCCCAGTCGTCCAGCTCCCAGGAAGCCGCCCACTGCGCCGCGGCGGGGGGCACCTCGCCACCGGAGGCGGAGACGAGCGGCGCCGCCTCGGAACCCGCGGCCGCGGGGGCCGTGGCGAAGGCCGGCGCGGCGTGGCGGAACCGCCCGCCCTTCGCCGCCGCCGCCGCCGCGGCGCCCCCGGCGATGCCGACCTTCGCGGCGGTGCGCATGAGTCCTCCCTCCATGGTGATGGCGACCTCGCGTTCCCTCTCGGTGGCGTCGTGTCCCCCCCTAGCTTCTCGACTTCTCGGTCCTACGGAGTATATGTGTGGGGGAAACTGCAGAAGAAACCTTGAAGTTGACTGGTAACGTAGATAAGATCTTTTGCTGCAATAAGGAACGCTTAGAAGGGTAGAACTGTGATTGTAAATCTAGATAGGGTGTTTTATGGAAAATATTGGAGGAGAGATGCCGTCCCGGCGTCCCGTGTGAATTGAATTTGGCACGCCGGCGATGGGATTTTTTTTTTTGGAAGCAGATAAGGGCGAAGTTGACTTCGACGCTAAGACCTTGTTCGAATAAAGTTTTTGAGTCTCGCATCGATGCTCATATTGGGTGTAGGACGAGGTGTTCAGATTCTAATAAAAAAAATAAATTATAGACGTTAATAATTTACGAGACGAATTTATTAAGTCTAATTAATCTGTTATTAGCATATGTGTACTGTAGCATTCCATGGTTAAATTATGGACTAATTAGGCTTAAAAGATTCGTCTCACAAATTAGTCGTAAACTGTGTAATTAGTTATTTTTTAGTCTATATTTAATACTATATGTATGTGTCCAAACATTCGATGGGATAGCAAGTAAACTTTACGGGGGAGAAACTTGTCGGTGTTTTCGGATCACCGACGAGTAAATTTGTATTTACGCGTCTGGCTCGGATGGCGTGCTCAGAGGACACAAGGGTTTATACTGGTTTGGGCGGAACGTCCCTACGTCCGGTTCGCTGCTGCTCGTGTTACCGACACTTAGTTTGCAGTAGGGGTTACAAATATGCGAAAGAGGGAGAGGATCCTAAGTATCTGGTGGAAGGAGTGAACGGGTGCTGAGAGCTCGCTTACCGTTCAGCCGTGTGCTCGTGACATGCTCTTGTGTCCAGACCCCCCTAGATATCCCCTTTTCATGGGGCGCCCTACTTTCTTTTTTATAGGCGAAGAGAAAGCGCGGGTTACAGAGGAGAAAAAAAGAGAAGAACGAGAGAGAAGAAGGCTTTCAGGATTGTCGCGTCCTTCTTCTCTTTCGTGCGGGTCCCGTCGATCCTGTAGATGTCAACAGAGACGGCTCTATGTCGCGGCCCTATTTGTCACTGGCGCCATACGTAGGCGTCATCTATCGATCATAGCGTTCCACTCCGTCCCGGCGGACGTTGTGGTGAACTGACGCACCTACCAGCGTCCGTACGAGGATTAGACAGAACAGCACCGACACGCCCGACACTATTCTTGATGTGAATCCCCAGGTATGGCCCGTCATGGCCATGGGTTACATCGAGGTGTGCCAGCCTCTTCCCTGGTGTCAGAGTTTTGACCCAGGCCCATACGCTTGGACCTGGAATGGTTAACAGCGGTATGGGTCCCCGTCGGATGAGATGGAACCCGCGTCCTCGAGGTCGGGCGAGACGGAGCCCACAACCTTGGGCGAGACAGAAACCACGTCCTTGGGGTCGGATGAGACGGAGCCCGCACCTAAGGGGTGAGGCGAGATGGAGCCCGTAGCCTCGAGGTCGAGCAAGACGGAGCTCGTGGCCTCGAGGTCGGGTGAGACAGAGCCCACGACCTTGGGTGAGACGGAACCCACGTCCTTGGGATCGGGCGAGATGGAGCCCACGGCCTCGAGGTCGGGCGAGACAGAGCCCGTCGCCTTGGGGTCGGGTGAGACCTTTTAATACATCTCGAGCCATCCGGGGAAGTCAGCGTGGGCGCTAACTTCCTTGCTTTTGGTATCCCTAATATCGGTACCCGACAGTACTCCCCAAGCCTACGGAGGAGTAGAATACTCCTTTGGAGGCTTTTTTCGGACAGGACTCTGAAGGCATTGACCTTCTTTTTTAGCCCGCGGCGTGTCCTAGTAGAACGGCGATTCCCTTTTGTCATGATCGGTCTTCTTGGGGCATGTAACCGTAGGATTCGGGAGGCCAAACAGATTTTTTTTGATTTCGGTCCCCTAGGATCTGATCGGTCCGCCATCGTACTACGACCGGACGTTCGATCTCCTTAGGAGTCCAACTTCCCTCGAGCCCCCACGCGTAGCTAGGGTCCGATCGAGGGTCGGCTCATCTTTGTGATAGTCATCCCTCAAGCATTTTTTTTGATAAAATGGAGGGGCTGAGCCATGCCATCTTTTTTCTCGATGGACGAAACATGGTGCTCGGTGAGCTGTTAATGGGCTAGTCCGAGTGGGGTTCTCGCTTCCCGTTCGTGGGGTTCCATCATGGGTCAGCTGGTGACCGACTCTAGGCTCTTGGTGGCCAATCCATATAGTTCTTGGGTCCATTCAGCCGGTCCTAAGGGCTCATTGCCTTTCTTCAAGGAAAAACCATGGACTGGGAATCGACCAAGACTCGAACATGGGTCATGATGCCCGTGATGCTCGTGCGCCCGGGTACTGGCTGCTAGTGGGCCCATCCCTTTCCACCCGTCACTCTAAGGGTGCCCCGAAGCGGCTATGAACCCGTTGGCGGGCCAATCTTCAAACTCCTGGTCCTGAATGAGCCGCAGGAGCATTTTCAGCTCCGTGCCCCTCCTTACCTGTGACGGTTCTCACGCCTGTCTACACCGATGTCGAGCTGGACGACATTGAGATGGAGGTGGCCCCTCTGTGTCGGTGTTTCGAGTTACCACCAACGAGTAAATTTCTAATATTGCATACTAGGCTCGGATGGTGTGCTTAGAGGACACAAGATTTATACTGGTTCGGGCAGAAAGTCCCTACATCTAGTTCGTCGCTGCTGCTCATGTTACTAGCACTGAAAGTTTGTAGTAGAGGTTACAAACGGGTGAGAGAGGGAAAGGATCCTAAGTCTCTGGTGGAAAGAATGAATGGGTGCTGAGAGCTCGACTGCTGCTCAGCCGAGTGTTCGTGTAGTGCTCTTGTGTTGATCTAGATCGGATCTCGATGGGTTGATCAGTTCTGTTCTCCTTCATGGGATGCCCTGCTTTCCCTTTTATAGGCCAAGGGAAGGCACATGTTACAGTGAAGGAAAAGAGAAGAACAAGAGAGAGAAGAAGGCCTTTAGGATTGCCGGGTTCTTCTTCTCCTTCATGCGGGTCTCACTGATCCTGTAGATGTCAACAGGGATAGCTCCACATCGTGGCCCTGTCCATCACTGGTGCCATGCACAGGCATCGTCTGCCAGTCATGGCGTTCCATCCCGTCCTAGCGGACGTCGTGGTGAACTAACACGCCTGTCATCGTTCGTACGAGGGTTAAGGAGGACAGCACTGGCATGCCTGACGCTGTTCTTGATGTGAACCCTCAGGTATGGCCCATCATGGCCACGAGTTACATCGAGGAGTGCTAGTCTCTTCCCTGGTGTCAGAGCTTTAACCCAGGCTCATACGCTAGAACCTAGAGTGGTTGGCGGTGGTATGGGTCCTCGTCAGGCGAGGCGGAGATTGCACCCAAGGTGTTGGGCGAGGCAGAGTGCAAACCCAAGGGTCGGGCGAGGCGGAGCCCGTGGCTTTGAGGTCGGGCGAGGCGGAGCCCATGATCTTGGGGTCAGGCGAGGCGTAGCGCAAACACTAGGGTCAGGCGAGGCGGAGCCTACGACCTTGAGGTCGAGCAAGGCGGGAGCCCGTGGCCTTAAGGTCGGGCGAGACAGAGCCCATGACCTTGGGGTTGGGCGAGGCGGAGCCCATGGCCTCGGGGTTAGGTGAGGCAGAGCTCTCCCCTAGAGGTTAGGTGAGGCAGAGTCCGCGGCCTTGAGGTCGGGCGAGATGGAGCCCACGACCTTAGGGTCGGGCGAGGTGGAGCCCATGGCCTCAGGGTTAGGCGAGGCAGATCCCTCCCCCAGAGGTCGAACGAGACAGCCCATGTACCTAGGGGTCGGTTGGAGCTGTAGTCATGCTCTTGACTACTCGGATGAATTAATATTGATGACCATTAGCTCCTCCTCTTCGGGTACCCTAGCATTAGTCTCCGACAGTAGCCCCGAGCCTACAGAGGAGTAGAAGACTCCTTCGGAGGCTTTTCTGAATGGGAGGACTTTGAGGGCCTTGGCCTTTCTTTGTCACCCACTGCATGCCCTAGGGATGGCGATTCTCTTTTGTCATGATCAGACCCCTCGGGGGTATAGCCATGAGATTTGGTGGGTCGAAAAAGGTCTTTCCTAATTCTGACCCCTATAAGGGTCTGTCGTTCTGCAACCGCGCGTTTAGTCTCCTTGCAAGTCCAACTTTCCTCGAGCCCCCACCCATAGTAGGGGTCCGGTCGAGGGTTGGCTTGTCTTTGTGATCATTTTTCCTTGAGCATTTTTTCTGATAAAAACGGATGGGCTGTGCCATGCCATGATTTTCCTCTATGGATAAATCATGGTGCTTGGTGAGCTATTAATGGGCTAGTTCGAGTGGGGCCCCGGCATCCTATTCGTGGGGGTCCGGCTTGGGTCAGCTGGTGACCGACTCTAGATTCTCATCAGTCAATCCATATAGTTCTCAGGTCCGTTCGACCGGTTCTAAGGACTCTCTGCCTTTCTTTGAGGAAAAACCATGGATCGTATCCGGTCGAGACTCGAATGTAGGCCGGGATGCCCGCGGTGCTCGTGCGCTCGAGTACTAGCCACTAGCAGGCCCATCCCTTCCCTCCCCTCACTCTTAGGGTGCCCCAGAGTGGCCATGAACCCATCGATGGGCCGACCTTCGAACTCCTAGGCCTGAATGGGCCATAGGAGCATTTTCAGCTCTGTATCCCTCCTTACCTACGATCGTTCTTGGCTTATCGATTGGGCAAATCATTATCCGGCGTGTCCTTTGAGGGCATGGCCAGAGATTGCGTGCACATGATCTTTGGAGGGAGGTGTCGTGTCATGGCGCAGCGGGCGTGTGAATCTAGGCGGATAGTTCACCTTCTCACCCCACTCTGCCTTATAAATAGCGACCTTCCCCTTGATGTCTCTGCACACCAAAACCGCAACCTTACCTTCTCTGTTTCTCCGTTGCCGCCATTTTGGATCTGTCAGGCTTGCTAGTCCGCCACCGGAGCCCTAGATCTATAGCCTCCACTCCTCCACTGCCATTGAGTTCGCATCCATCCACCTCCACCTTTAATGGATCTATGGTGCTGTTCTGACATCACCTCCCAGCGCATGGAGGGCCTCATCCATTGCGATCTTCTCCATGCGTGGACCTCGGCCGAGGAGTGGTTGCTCCCCGGCAACGAGGATTCGCCGTCGGCGCCCGATGGCTACATGGTGTTGTTTGCCCACTTCCACGAGCATGGGCTTGCGACCCCCACCCACAAATTCCTTTAGGGGCTGCTGCACTTCTACAAGATCGAGCTGCAGTATCTCAATCCCAATAGGATCCAGCACATAGCAGCGTTTGTTGTGCTGTGCGAAGGATTCCTAGGGATCATCCCCACTTTGACAAGTGGAGGTATTTCTTCGCCGTCAGTCTCCAGAAGAAGAGGGAGAAGGGAGGTAGGCAGGAGATGCACATGTCGATGGGGTGCATTGGCATCCAACTTTAGAACAATCAGGTTGGCGAGTACCCATCCATGCGGCTCTCAACGTCCAACATGGGGTGGAACTCTTAGTGGTTCTACCTTAAGAATGACACCACCACCCTTCTACTGGAGTTCAATGGGTGCCTGATCGAAGAGTGTCGACAGAATATCATCGGTAGTACTCTAAGGGGTATCCCATGAAGATAGATTGATCGGCAGAGATGCGTGTAATTGAGAACAAGAAGGCAATAGAGACACACGAGTTAGATAGATTCAGGCCGTCAGTATGACGTAATACCCTACTCCTGTGGTCTGTTGGATTGTATTGGCTATCGTATGATATTGCGTGTGTTTGGAGGGGTCCCTACCCGCCTTATATAGTCCGGGGGTAGAGTTACAAGTCGGTTAGATCTAGGAGATAACCAAAAAGTAATAACAGATTACAGGAATCATGGGATCATACGTATCCTAATAGATCTCATAGTATCTTTAGGATATCTTCCTGGTGTCTTGCGGGAGGCGCCGAGCAGCGTCGTGCCCCGCAAGGCTTCATTTTGTGGGCTGTGCCGCCCCTAGGGGCGTAGCCCATGTGGTCTACCATGGGTATCCGGGGTCGTGCCCCCACAGCTAGTCCCCGAGCACCTTGTATCTGTTGTGCAACGCTGTCTTGAGCTTGTTCGAGCAAGTGCGAACAAAGCTGAGCAGTCAAACTCATGGTTCGACCACCGTGATGAGTTGCCGAGTAGTTGTGAGCCATCGCCGAGCAGCGTGAACCATTGCCGAGTAGCGTGAACCATCGCCGAGTAGTGTGAACCATCGCCGAGTAGTGTGACCCAAGTACGGCTTGCCATAAGGATGTAAGGAGCTCAAGTTTAGAATCTAAAATTTCTTCGCAGTGGACCAAGTGTGCCCGCTTAGAGTCTGACCACAAGAAAGGGAGATAATCTTCTTCAGCTTCAAGAGGCACGGAGTCTTCCAGATTAAAGCAAACACACTCACCGCAAGGTGAAGTGTGCCCACTTAGTCCCCGAACCTGACAGTAGGTGACGTAGTCACATGGTGCCAGGGTCCAAAGTAGGAGAAAAGTAGAAGACTAGCCGAGTAGGTAGCCAGTCCCTAGGCATAGCCTCGAGATGAGAAAAGCACATTCACCACAAGGTGAAGTGTGCCCACTTAGTCCCTGAGCCTAACAGTTGGTGACGTGGTCACGTGGTGCCAGGGTCAGAAACAATAGTCAATAGAAGAAAGTCCCTAGTGCGGTGAGGAACCAAGACATAGTGCTGACATAGTCCCCGAGCCACAAGAGGAAATCCTGGAGAAAACAAATCATGGAGAAAAAACCAGAGTAACGGCTGTACAGTAGTAATTATTGAGCCATAATAGATGGCGGAGATGTCAGTGAATATTCGGTGAGCAGTAACAACTTACGGCGATAAATGTGCGATATGGGCTGCAATTGCATGAAAGCCCAGGTAACAGCCCATCACTCCATTTCAGAGAATTTGGAGAGGCGCAAATCACGGAGCGGTTTCCCAAAAACCCTCGAATGCGAAAGGTGGGGGACTGCTTTATAATTGCGCCGCTGCACCCCATGCTCCCACCTTTGCCATTTGCCGTTTCATCTTCCTCCTTAGCCCTTGCACTTCTAGATTCACACATGTTCCCACCACCAATCCCAAAACAAATATGAGAGATGGCGACGAAGAACGGAGCTGGAAACCCGAAGAAGGTGGCTGCCAGAGCTAGGCGTGACAACGAGTGGGTGCCGTCGGTCATGGGGGAGGCGGAGATCAATAGGATGGTGGAAGCGGGCATTCTCCTAGACCATGTGACCGCTGGATGGTGGCCAGCCAGCTTTGAGCCCTTTCCAATGCCCCATACCGGCGAAGCCGTAGTTTTTGCGGATTATTTCTAGCGCGGGTTAGGTTTTCCCGTTCATCCTTTCTTGAGGTATCTACTGGAGTTCTAGGTCATTAGTCTATGCAACCTCCACCCAAACACCATCTTGCACATCTCCATCTTCATCCATTTCTATGAGGCATATCTTGGAGTTCTTCCCCACTTCAACCTCTTCCATCATCTATTCTGGCTGAAGAAGAAGGGTGGCGGTGGTTCGAAGGTGGTCGGCGGCGTGTATCTTCAACTCCGTGATGGGATGGTGGGTGAGTACATCACTGTACCACTGAACACCTTGCTGAAGGGGTGGAACGCTAGGTGGTTCTACATTAAGCAAAGCCATCGCAACATCTGCTGCGACATCGACCACATTCTGGAGAACTAGAGGAGCTAGTTAGAGAAGCCAAGCAGTGCCAACATGGAGCAAGTGAGGGAGCTCCTTGACCTGATAAAGGGCATGAAAATTAATAGCGGACTAGTGGCGGTGAAAGGTTGGCGCCGATGGCGGATGAGTCAGCGGCAGTGCGTGGGGCAATAGCGAAAGCCGCCGGGTCCTTGGGAGTGGAGGCTAGAGTATCCCACGTCGCACCAAAGTCTGGAGCGGAGGAGCCTATGGCGCTAGGGGAGCAGACGACGCTCCTTGAAGTATTAGAGGGCATGGTCGGACATGCTGTTCGGCCACCGAGCCCCTAGGTGGTGCCTCCAGCTATGGAGGAGGATGAAGTGGAAGAGATTGAGCATGAGGAATCATGACCTAAAACTATACGAATCCTCCACAAGCGGGGCGATGAAGTGGTGGTTGTTGAAGAGGAGGACACCACCAAGGAGCTCAGGAGATTGAAGTCCGCTCTTGCCATAGTGATGAAGTAGATCAAGGTCAGTACTACGTCTGCAATGCTAGTCTTTAACGTTGGAGATCAGAGTTCTTCATAGTCTTGGTGCATTTGTTGGGAATAGCTCGGACTGTAGAGCAGCGACGCCAGCTAATCAAGAGGATGGAGCCCCTCACCGAAAAAAACAAAAAGCTAAAGGAGGCAATGAAACTCATGGAGAAAAACATCCAGAGGGCCCAACGCGAGCGGGATCTTGTTGAATCCAACGCGCGGGACCTAGAATTCCAGAAGGGCGTCCTATCTAAGCAGCTGGCAACCACATTCGAGAAGCTACGAGGCAAGTCTAAGCATCTAGAACATAGCTTTGAGCAGGTGATGAGTCTTTCCACGTAGCTAGAGCAGAAGTCTGAGTAGCTCAGGATCGTCTCCGAGTAGAGAAAAGGTATGGCGTATCTGTGATTTTGCTTTGCATTGTTGAACAGTCATATTGTTGCTGACGACGGTTATGCTTGTAGAGCAAGTTGCAGAGCTCGGCCAGCTATGCCAAATTGTTGGGCAACTCTAGGAGGAGGAGAAGACGGCTGGGCAGGCGGGGAAGCTAGTCGAGGAGCTAAAAGGTGAGTTCTTCGTGGTCGGAGTTATTGCTGGAGTAATTTCTTGGCTTGATGGACCCTTGCAATGCCTGTAGACTATCATCAGAGGGTGAAGGCATAGTTCGATGTGCTGGAGCAGGAGGCCAGAACCTAGCGGAGCAAGCTCGACATCGTAGTTGCTGGAGTCAAGCCGGTGCTCGACTGCGTCGACCTAGAGGTGGCTCCTCAGCTTGATGGTAGGACACCGTGTTTGGACACCATCATTGATAGTTGCAAGGTAGTGTGGGAGAACTTCAAAAGCTTCAACCGCGATGCCACCATTACCGCCGTTAGTCACACCCTTGCAGTGGTCCGGTCCCACTACCTAGCCATTGACCTTCAAGCGATAGGGGCCAGATTCGCTAGAGGGACGGGCGCGATGGAGCACTAGCAGTTGGAAGATGAGGTAGAGACACAGCGAAGAAGCTAGCCGATGACGTCGACCTATTCGGCGAGCTGGACGATGATGGCAAAGCCTAGTGATCTACTCGGAGATTTTTTTGTATTAACTGGAGCGAGTAGTTAGAATGCGTAAGGGCGCAGATAAACATTTATGGATATGTATAAATGTTGTAAAGTGACAAGTGCATGTTTATGCAGTTTGCTAGTATTGCGGTGAAAAAATCGTTGTAGTGTTAACCCTAACACGATTATACGTAGTATAAGTAGCATCTGAGAAGTTAGTTCGTTACTGAACTCTTGGCCTTGGTTAGCCCATAGTCTATAACATTAAGCGCGGAGCCTGTGCACGTGTAGGAGGAATAGGCGTGACCGAGGAACCACAGCCGACCACCCATAATGCAGAGCGTGGAGCCTGTAGCACGTGTAGGGAGAGATCGGAGACGGGGTCTTCTCCATAGAGAACAGAGCGGAACATGTGCTGCTCGGTGGTTGGCAAAATAACATGGAGATATACATAGTATTAGTAGCATCCAAGTAGTTAGTTCTTTATTAGGCTCTTGGCCTTGGCTAGCCCATGGTCCATAATGTCGAGCGCAGAGCCTGTGCACGTGTAGGAGGAACAGGCATGACCAAGGAACCACAGCCGACCACCCATAACGTAGAGCACAGAGCCCACAGCACATGTAGGGAGGGATCGAAGACTGGGTCTTCTCCACAGAGCACAGAACAAAACGTGTGCTGCTCGGCGATTGGCGAAACATCTTGGAGATATGGAGAAACGTGGCAGAGCATTTATGGAGATCTGAAATTGGAGTTTATTAAGGAGTAGCTTAAAGCCGGCGATCGTAAATGGAGATTAAACTATAATGGAGAAATAATGGAGACAAGTTATGGTGACCAAAACTTTATTCATCATGGAGTGGAGAATACATATCTAGAGCATTTCAAGGATAGAAACGTATAAGATGCTCGATGTGCCATGAATTGGGAATATCAATTCCGTCCAAGTCGCATAGCTGGTAAGACCCTGGTCGAGTAACCTCTTTGACTACATAGGGCCCTTCCCAGGGAGGGGAGAGCTTGTGCATCCCTTCAGTTTTCTATTTTCTACGGAGAACGAGGTCGCCGATAGCAAACAAACGACCTTTGATGTTGCGGTTGTAGTATCTCCGCAAGCCTTCTAGATATTTGGCTATGCGAACATAGGTGATCAGGCGTTCTTCCTCAGCCCTATCGATGTCCTCTATTCGAATAGCTGTGGCTTACTCTTCATTATAATGTTCCACCCTAGGTGCTCAGAAGGCAATGTCTGCTGGTAGTATGGCTTCTAAGCCATAGACCAAGAAATATGGAGACACACTGGTGCTATGACTAGCTTGAGTGCACAGTCCCCAGACCACAGCTAGTAGCTTTTTGAGCCATCTACCCGGATGCTTTTCTTCTTTCTGATATAGCCGCTTTTTGAGGGCATCAAGGATCATGCCATTTGCCCGTTCGACCTGGTCGTTGGCTCTAGGATGGGCAACAGAGATGTATTTGACGGAGATGCATCGGCCTTCACAAAAGTCCTAAAAATGATGACTAGTAAATGTAGTTCTGAGGTCGGTGATAATGCTGTTTGGAAGACCGAATCTATGTATGATATCTTCGAAGAGCTCGACTGCTTTCTTTGTAGTGGCCAAAACAAGCAGTTTGCATTTGATCCACTTGAAGAACTTGTCAGTGGTGATGTACACATACCGGAAGCCACCTGGCATTGGCTTGAAAGGCCCAATCATGTCCAGTCCCTAGCATGCAAAAGGCCAGGAAGCTAGAATGGTCTGTAGTTGTTGTGGCGGCACATGTACTTGCTTGGCAAAAAATTAGCATCCTTCACAATGTCGGACGAGGTCTACTGCATCAGAGATGGCCATGGGCCAGTAAAAACCAGCTTAGAAAGCTTTGTGGACTAGGTTTCTTGAGGCCGCGTGGTTGTCGTAGGAACCAGAGTGAATTTTGAGAAGTAGTTTCACTCCCTCTTCTTGGGTGATGCATTTATACAGTATTCCTTCCTTGGCACTTTTCCTCATCAAATTCTCATCCACCAGCACGTAATTCTTGCTTCGATGGATTAGGCATTTGGTTTCAGTCTTGTCGGTGGGTACGTCGGCGCTGGTGAGGTACTTGATAAACTATTCCCTCCAATCGGCGGCCGACAAAGGTACTGTAAGTACCAGCTGCTCGGCGGGGGGGGGGGGATTTCTTGAACTTCCTTATCTTCCTTAATGGATGGCGTAAAGAGATCTTGAACAAAGACCCTAAGTGGAATCATGGCGTGAGAAGAGCCTATCTTGGATATGTGGTCGATGAGCTGATTTTGATCTCGTACCATGTGGTGGTACTCGATACCTTAGAACTTGCCTTCAAGCTTCCTGATTTTGGTGCAGTATGCGTCCATCTTCACACTAGAATAGGACTAGTCTTTGTTGAGCTAGTTGATGACCAGCGTAGAATCTCCGTATACCATGAGGCGTTTAACACCGAGCTCGACAGCTATACGGAGTCCATGGAGACACGCTTCATATGCGGCGACATTGTTGGAGTCCAGAAAATGTATTCAGAGAACGTATCGGAGCTTATCCTTGGTCAGCGTAATGAACAGAATGCTAGCACCAGCACCATTGATGTTGAGGGCACCATTGAAGTACATCAGCTACTGCTCAGGGCAAGTAGCGAGGATGGGTTCTTGGATCTCGATCCACTCAGCGACAAAGTCAGCGAGCGCCTATGACTTGATGGTAGGCCTACTTCTAAATTTAATGGAGTAAGTGCCGAGCTTAATAGCCCACTTGATGACATGGCCATTGGCCTCTTTGTTGCGGAGGATGTCCCCCAGAGGGAACTTAGTGACCACGATGATCTTGTAGTACTTGAAATAATAGCGGAGCTTGCGCGACATGATCAGAATGGCATATAATAGCTTTTGAACCTTAGGATAATGAGTTTTGGGCTCATTAAGGACCTCGTTGATGAAGTAGACTAAATGTTGCACCTTATAGGCATGCTCTGCCTCCTCACGTTCAACAACGATAGCTGTGCTAACGACGCGAGAAGTGGCAGCGATGTAGATCAGTAGAGTTTCATCTAGCCGAGGCACCATCATGATCGAAGGCTTTGTTAGAAACAACTTGAGCTGCTCAAAAGCTGTGTCTGCCTCTTTTGACCAGGAGAAATGCTCAGAGGCCTTGAGGAGTTTGAAAAAAGGTAATCCCTTTTCATCGAGGCATGATATGAAGTGACTGAGAGCAGCCATGCAACCTATAAGCTTCTGTATATCCTTTATGGACATTGGCCATTTCATGTTGGTGATGGCAGAGACCTTGTCGAGGTTGGGTTCGATGCCACGGGCGCTGACAATGTAGCCTAGGAGTATGCTGGATGGAACTCCAAAAATGCACTTTGAAGGGTTCAACTTCCATCTGTACTTTTTTAGGTTGGCGAATGTTTCTTTGAGGTCAGCGATGAGATTATCGGCAGTCTTGGACTTGACCACCACATCATCGATGTAAGCTTCGACGTTGCAGCCTATCTATTGATCGAGGCACATCTGATGGCCCTTTGGTATGTTGCCCCGGCGTTCTTGAGTCCGAAGGACATGGTGGTATAGCAGTATGCACCGAAAGGCGTGATGAACGACATCTTGATCTGGTCGTCTTCCTTGAGGGATATCTGGTGATAGCCGGAGTAACAGTTGAGGAAAGAGAGCAGTTCGCAGCCAGCGGTGATGTCTACAACCTCGTCTATCTGAGGCAGACCAAAGGGGTCTTTAGGGCAGTGTTTGTTAAGATCAGTGTAATCAACACACATTCTCCATTCTTTATTCTTTTTCTAAATGAGAATAGGGTTTGCTAACCACTTAGGATGATACACTTCTTTTATGAATCCGGCAGCTAGGAGCCATTTTTATTTCTACCCTAATAGCCTCCTTGTCTGGCATGAATCATCTGAGTTTTTGCTTGATCGGTTTGGCGATCGGCGAGACATTCAAGGAGTGCTCGATCCTCTCCCGTGGTACCCCCGTCATGTCTATAGGTTTCCAAGCAAACACATCGGTGTTGGCACATAGGAAAGAGATGAGCGCACTTTCCTATTTGGGGTCAAGGTGAGCTCCAATCTTCATAGTCTTGGAGGGGTCATCGAGGCCAAGCTTGACCTCCTTGGTTTCTTTGGACTTGGCGAAGGCACGAGGAGGCTCCAGTGATGGGATCTCTAGGTCATCGGTGGGCATTGTCTTAGCATCGATGACCACACTAGCCATCTGGATGGAGAGGTTGGTGGCTTCGGTGAGGGTGAGACTCTCTGTCTTGCAAGCGTAGGTGATGGAGAGGTTGGCCTGTAGGGCCAGGACTCCTACAGGCAAAGGCATCTTCAACACCAAATAGGCATAGTGCGGTATGGCCATGAACTTGGCTGGAGCTAGTCGACCAAGTATGATGTGGTAGACGGTGTTGAAGTTGGCGACGTAGAAGTTAATGTGTTCAACGCAGTAGTTGCTAGCCGTGCTGAACTGTACTGGTAGGGTGATCTCTCCAAGCGGTTTGGATGCCCTGGTAGGTACCATGCCCTAGAAGGAGGAGTTAGAGGGTGTGAGATCTCCTAACCCAAGGCCCAACTCCTTTAGGGCTCCGGCGAAGAGGAGGTTTAGAGCGCTCCCACCATCGATGAGCACTTTTCTAAAAAGCACCTTCTGAATAGTCGCATCAAGGACAAGGGGGAAACGCCCTGTGTAAGGGATATCCGCCCACTGATCGGCCCTACTGAAGGTGATGGGGACCTTGGACTAGGGGTGATAGCTAGGGTTGGCGGTGACGTCTTTTGTGTTGACGGCGAGCACCCAGCGGGCGGTGAGCTTCTTTTCTCTTCTGCTTTTGGCGGAGGCGAGGCCCCCAAAGATGGTGGTGACCACGTTGTCGTGATCCTAGAAGGCATTGTTAATGCCCCTAGGTGGTCAGCGGCCTTTGGCTCCATCATTGTTGTCGTCGTCCGGCTTTTTTGGCCTAGAATTCCTTAGTCAAGCTGAGGCAGTCCTTCATCTTATGCTTGGCGTTCTTGTGGAGAGGGCATGGGTCATCGAGGATCTTCTTGTACTGCTCATCATAGTTGTTCTTGGCACGAGGTTCATCAATAATAGCGACGATATGGTCTGGTTGGCGGCGACAATATTGACCAGACTTGGATCCTTCTAGCCAATCACAGCCATTGTCCCGATGGTGACTGCAGTCGTCGTAGTGGTGGTCGCTGTGGCACTGGTCATCAGGGCAATCGTCATTGCGATGAGTTGGGCGATGAGTGCCCACATCCTCATTGAAGTGTACTTTAGCTTCTTTGGTGTCGGCATACTGGTTGGCGGTCGTAATCATCTCGCCAATCCCCATGGGAGGCTTGCGGTTGAACTTGGAGCAAAGGTCGCGGTGATGGAGTCCTCGGATGAAGGCGGTGATGACCTCGACTTCTGTGATGTTAGGAATAGAGTTCCTCGTCTTGGAAAAGCATATGATGTAGCTATGGAGGAGCTTGGATGGCTTCTGGTAGATGCGGTTGAAATCATGCTTGGTGCCCGGTTGAGTACACGTAGCCATATAGTTATCGGTGAAGACCTTTTTTAGCTCCTCCTAGGATCCGATAGAGTTCGGGGCAAGGCTTGTGAACTAGTTCATCGTAGTTGGCGTGACCATAATAGGAAGATAGTTCACCATAACACTGGTATCTCCTCTAGTGGCATGCAGAGCAGTGGCGTAAGCCTATAGCCACTGTGTGGGGTTCATCCTTCCCTTGTAGGGCTCGACCCCGATGATTTTGAAACCATGGGGCCACTAGAGTGTTTGGAGTGCCCTTGTAAATGCTAGGGGCCCTTCGGGGTTATCAGCGCCATGATCTGTAGCCTTGCCGGCATTGAGCAGCTCGAGAGCTGAGTCTGGGTTACTGAACTCTTGCTCATACTCTTGACGGTGACGCACGTCTTCTTCATGGCGACCGAAACATCGCTCATTGATATGTCGTTGCGCGTCTTGGGGATTGTTGAGGTGGACTCGGACGTCCTGGTCTACCTCCTAGTCATGTTGGCGAGGGTGTTCGATACGGTTTCCCCTAGCTCCCCCTAGAGGGTTGTCCATCATCACGGTGCTGGTCAGCGAAATGACTTTGGCTGGGGCGGCGATTGGATCTTGGCGCAGTTGATCGGCAAATTGAGCTCATGGAGTATGAAGGTCTCTGATCCTAGCAGATGTTGTTGACCAAGCAGTGTGCCGCTTTAAGCATGGCGGCGACCCTAGCAACCTCCGGTGTCTACAGGAGCTGAGCGAGCTTGTTGGCGGCCACGGCTAAATTGGCTCTTGGGGTCTTGTAGATGTCATGGCCGTCAACACAGACGAATTTGTCATCGAGGTTGTGCTGGAGTTGGCGTGGCCTTCCTTATGAGTTGAGCTGAGCCTCGGCTAGCACAAGAGCAGCCTCATTTGCTCGGCGCTGAGCACGATTGACGTTCCTATTGACATGGGTGGCACAGTCCTCCTCGGTTTCCCCTTCCCGCAGGGGGCTGTCGACGCTGACGTTGAAGATTGTGCCTCCATGGAAGGTAGTGAAGGGAGGTTGCTTGTTGGTGGTCTCAGCGACAGCCTCCATAGAGCCCTAGGACTCGGAGTCTAGATTCTACTCCAATATGGTTTGGAGGGATGCTTTGGGGCATCGGCCAAAGTGTAGCATGTTGATAGACGGTGGGAGCTGGTCGGCGAGAGGATGGACATCTCTAACCTGGTCACCGAATTTGCCCCGTAGGGCATCTTGGTAAGTGGCGGCGATGTTGGTGAGCCCAAAAGGTAGGGCCGTAACCCTTGGAGTTTATTGAGCAGCCTTCGATAGATCTAGATCAGAGGGTGGTTGGCGCTGAACCAGAGTGGTCAGAGTCGATTCTACAATGGAGAGGCAATCGGTGAGCTTCTAGCCAACCTGATCGATGGATGCGATGAGATTGTCGTTGTTGATTTTCCTCCTCTGGTAGCAGGGGAGTGGGTGGCAAATTGTTGGTGAAGATGACCTCGGAGGCGGTTCCGAGATCGGATCTGTAGTCGTAGGTGTTGGGGTGATCAGCGCAGCATTGATCTGCACTGGCTCAATGAGCTCTCCGACTCCATCAGCGTTGATGATCCACGAGATGGATCCGACCATGAACATCTGGCTGGGCTGTGGGAGGGACGAAGAGCTTGCAGAACGTACCATCTTATTTGATATGGAAACAGCATGCACAGCCCTACCTGGTGCACCAACTATTGATAGAATATCATTGGTAGTCTTCCGAGGGGTATCCCATGAAGGTAGATTGATTGGCAGAGATGTGTGTAATCGAGAAAAAGAAGGCAACAGAGACACACAAGTTAAATAGGTTCAGGCCATCAGTATGATGTAATACCCTACTCCTGTGGTCTATTGGATTGTATTGGCTATCGTATGGTATTGCATGTGTTTGGAGGGGGTCCCTGGCTGCCTTATATAGTCCAGGGGTAGGGTTACAAGTTGGTTAGATCTAGGAGATAACCAGAAAGTAATAACAGATTACAGGAATCATGGGATCATACGTATCCTAATAGATCTCATAGTATCTTCAGGATATCTTCCTGATGTTTTGCAGGAGGCGCCGAGCAGCATCGTGCCCTACAAGGTTTCATCTTATGGACTAGGCCACCCCTAGGGGCATAGCCCATGTGGTCTACTGTGGGTATCTGGGGTTGGCCCCCCCACAAAGAGGCCTCAGAGCAGTGGAGGAAGTGGGGTGTCCTGGAGAAGGACAAGAAGAAGATCCAAGACCACATCGCTGCCATCCACATCCAAGACCACATCGCTGCCATCGTCATCGGGGCTTACCATACGAGGAGGGTGGTGCTGTTGATGACCCGCGCTCTCCCGCTATACACGTTGGTGCCCAAGGCGTTGTTCGCCAAGGGAACGCTCCCTAACTCTGAGATCACACAACACATCAAGGAGGCGATAGAGCCTTTGCGGGATGACATCGGTTCTACCCTTGACTTCATCTACATGGAGCTAGGGCATCCTCTGATGCGGCTGGAGGCAGGCTACGTTGTCTTCGTAAGTTTCCCTTTCTCTTGCCTTTTTGTTCAATTGATTTTCTGACCCCATGAGACTAACTTTGAGAGGGGTAGGACCAGCCAAGGGACCTCATCCTCATGGATCACCCAGCACCACTGCCAAGGGATTCAGCTATGTGGGTGGTGAATCGCATCGAGGGCAAGTGACTGAGGAAGGCAAAGGAGGACAAGAAGAGGAAGAAGCTACGGAAGTTGTGGGCATGGGAACAAGGGGAGGACACTGATGACGACGACGATGACGATGATGGTGGTGACGATGAGGTGATGGAGGTAGCCGATGATATTGAGTGGGACAACCTGGAGAACGAGGATACGCTAATAGGCGTCGGTTCATCCTTGCAGGCATTGGGACCCTTCCTGTTCCATGGAGGGGAGGGCACGTCTATGGTGCCGGCAGAGGCGGTCTATACCGTTGGCCTGCCCCTGGAGCCAATAGAGGCGAGCGGCTCTGCCTTCGCATCCGAGGGGCCAGTGGAGGTTGGCGGCTCCACCGTTGGGCCCCAAGCGCCAAGGGGGGTGGGGCATTTCGCTAATGTGCCCTAGGAGCTGCTAGAGGAGAGCCCTCTACCCAGGAGCAGAGGGTGGGCTCGAAACAGCCTCGTTCCAACAAGGAGAAGCAAGGGTCGAGGGGTTCATCCCCCAAACATGTCTGCCGCCCGATGGCACTAAGGTGAGTCATCGATTCCTCTATTTTTCCTGTTTTAGTCAAATTTCATCGTGACTTATGTTTTTCATCCCTTGTAGCATCGGCAGGCACCGGAATCCTTTGGTGCTGGCTCCGAAGAAGAGCATCGCAGTTCAATCAGGGCGGCGGCCATTGGCTGGTGTCGTGCCTGTTTTGGGTGGGAGCGGCACCAGTGTGACCGCGTCGCTAGCCGGTCGAGCTCCACCCACGGTGGTGCCTATGCCCTCGGTGGGACGGGTAGACATAGGCATTCGAGGGGTGCCTTTGGAGGTCATAGAGCAGTCTATGATGGCTATGATACCGCTACCGATGGCAGGGCAGATGGGGTTGTAGACCATGCTCATGGTGCTGACCATGGTGAGCACGATGCAGCCGGTCGTGACCCTGTCATCATAGGTGGAGGTGACGGTGGTCATGATAGATGGGTCATAGCCGGGCACAACCACAGCATTGCCTGAGGCATTGGTGTGGCCTAAGCCATTGGTGGCCCAAGCGATGGCGCCTGGCACAGGCCAGACAGAGGGGGACACTGCTGAGGGCTCCCTAGGAGTTTTGGTGCTAAGAGAGAGGTTCGTGTCTGCATCGCTGACCCCTTTCGTCACCGAAGGGGGCATCTCGGTGGGGACGTCATGGCAAGAGGGTCGGTGGCACTTGGGGTCGGCGAGGAGTCATCCCTGGCCTTGACGTCGGTGGGTAGCGGCTCACCCGCGTGGGGCAAGCCCCTACCCGAGTGGATAGATCTATAGGACCCAGCATTGATGCTTTTTACCCTTGATGCTACCGCAGAGAGCATGGAGCGAGAGAGCCTCGACGTATGGATTACATCCACGCTCGAGGCCCTGGATCATGCAATCGGCGCATTGCATGACATTTCAGTTAGGTATTGTTTGATCTTGCTTCCTACCCTTTTCTTCCTTTATATACTTTTTGTATCCTGACCATCGTCTCCCTACAGTCCCTTACAGCTCACAACCAGGGGAAATCACAGTTCCTTCATCAATAGAAGGAAGCCTGGGACCGCCTCATCGAGGAGGCATGGCTACATAGGGAGGTGATAGCTCAGCTCATTGCTACCCAGTAGAGGGTGGTCAAGCTGACTCCCCTCGCTGAGGAGGTGGCCAATCTTTGGTTGCAGGTGGCCGAGGCCTATTGGGATGTTGATGAGTCCAAGAAGGCATTCGAGGCCCGATCAGCGAGGTTGTGGAAGGATGATGAAGAAGCCGCCAGGGTCAGGAAGGAGTGGGATGAGTTGCTGTAGAAGGACGTCGAGACCTGCAGTGGATCCTTGACCTTCTAGGTGAGGTTGAGAAGGAAAGGGATCTGAAGCTAGGGGCCAAGGAGAAACTCATGGCCCTAGAGAAAAGGGCGAGCATGGGTGCCACGATGGTCACTCGACTACACAAGGAGCGGGATGAGCTGATCAAAACCACAGAGAGGCTCTACTCAAAATGTGGTGTGGCTCACGAGGAGCATGAACAGGCTTTCCAAGAGCGCGACAACGCGCAGCAGAAGGTCGGCTTCCTCTAGGCTGAGCTCGAAAGCGCGATGACCTAAAAGCTAGAGGCCGAGAGCATTTCTACCGGGCTGGCTATGGATCTCACCGAGGTGAGGAGAAATCTTTGGGTGGAGAGTGATGAGCTTAGTATCCTATGCGCTGCCCTCAGAGTGGTGTGCGATGACCTTGAGGTGGTGCGGTCGGAGGGGACCAGCTCGCTCGCGTCTCATGCTGTCGAGATCATGGTTCGGGTGCGCCAGCTAGAGAGGAATGCCCTTCGTGCTGGGGTCAATTAGTCCTTCGCAATTGCTTGTTCTCATTATGGAGACAGCATTGATCTGGAGGCAATGAGCCACAGTTATGTGCCCGGTTATGAAGTCCACGAGCTAGAGGAGATGGAAACGGCGGTGGCTCCCCTTTCGCAGGACCTAGTGGACAAAATAGAAGGCATAGTTCTCCCTTGGAGGGGCTAGTTAGTTAAGTAGGTTGGGCGGTCATTTTTATAATAAGCGGACATGTTTTGACCCTTGTGTTTTAAACAAGCTTGTCATTTTGTTTCATTTGATCAAATCTGTTCTTTTGTTTCAGTTGAACAAATTTGATCTTTCTCCCTTTTTATGTGTAAAAAGGGGGTAATGTGTTCTGACCCTTCCTATTGTTAAGACCATAGAGTTCAAGGTGTGGTCGGGAAACTCTGATCATGCTGGTGAGCAAGAGTACCATGGGCACTTGGGCGTAGGTTTCTTGTAGTCCGACCAGCCTTACTCAGTCGTTCGTTTCCGCAAACCTTGCCTCTAGGTTTTTAACATGAGGAAGGGGTCGGGCACGGCGACTATTTTAGAAAGGGTATATATATACCCTTATCAGCCCTCATGTGAGACCTGACCCCTTGCCATTGCTAGGGTCGGGTGTCACTAAAGATCAAGAGAGATGATAGCGAGACTAGTAGGAGAAAGCGTCTCTTATTTTAGAAATGTTATCCTTAGTTTTTCATACATATCCCCTCCTAAGGATTTGAGCCATCATTCTATGACTACGCATTCGGTCTCCTTGCGAGTCCAACTTTCCTCAAGCCCCCGTGCATAGAGAGGGTCCAGTCGAGGGTCGGCTCGTCTTTGTGATCGTCAGCCCATCCGTGGTTTCCGCAACTAGAGGGGTTGAGCTAACATCACTTGCCTCGATGGCTCGAGTGACGCGCTCGGTGAGCCCCCTAACAAGCATGTCCGAGTGGAATCTGGGTCCATCGATTATGACAGGGTCGGCATAGCCATCTTATGGCATTCCACTTCTCCTTAACCCGCCTCCCGGTAGATGCCTGAGTCATTCTGAAGACTGACTCGGTGGCTCGCTGGCCTCTCCTTGATGGAGATTCTATGGGATTGGGTCAAGGTTAGGATCGAACGAGAAGGTCAAGATGACCCTGTCCGCTTCTGAGCGGTCAGGCAAAGGCCGCTGGGGCTCATCTGTGTTTTCTCCCCTAGATCTATTTGACCGTGTTTTATGCATCACCCCATCTATGGATTCCGCAACTAGAGGGGTTGAGCTAACGACACTTGCCTCGATGGCTCGAGTGTTGCGCTCGGCGAGCTCGCTAACGGGTATGTCCGAGTGGAATCCAGGTCCATCATTCATGATGGGGTCAGCATTGCCCTCATGTAGCATTCCACTGCTCCTTAACCCGCCTCCTGGTAGATGCCCGAGTCATTCTGAAGACTAACTCATGTGGCCCGTTGGCCTCCCCTCGATGGAGATTCTATGGTCTTGGCTCAAGGTTAGGATCGAACGAGATGGTCAAGATGACCTTGTCTGCTTCTGAGCGGGTCGAGCAAGGGCTGCTGGGGCTCATCTACGTTTTCTCCCCTAGCTCTATTCAACATGAGGTGGCTCAAGCCTCAGTCGGCCAGCACTCATATCGAATGAGTCAACTACCGCTTCATGATGCGACGCGAAGCATTGTGATGCAATAATTGCATATGCGATGCTTGGATGTATGAGAATGGATGAATGAATGCTCATGCACTAGAAAAGTAAAGTGGAGATTGGTAAAGCTACCTCGATGGTTTGGGTGATGGGTTTGGAGAGCTCTTACTAGATATGTTTGAGTGAAATCTGGGTCCATCGTTCATGATGGAGTTGGCCTAAACCGCGTGGGACGTCCTGCTGCTCCCTACCTATCTACCGGCAGCGGCCCGAGCCATTTGATCGACTTGGGCAACCTGCTGGCCTCTCCTCGATGGAGATTCCACTGGTGGACCCCTCCAAACCCTTCCTGGGAAGGTAGAGGCTAAAGCTCAGGGTGCCAGGACAAAAACTCTAATCATACTGGTGATCAAAAACACCATAGCCACTGGGGCGTAGGTTTCTTGCGGTCCGACCAGTTATACTTAGTGTTTGTTTCTGCACACCTTGCCTCTAGGTTTTAGCATGAGAAAGGGTTAGGCATAGGGAATATCTATCGAATAAACACTCTTGCTAGCCCCTAAGTGAGGCCCGACCCCATGCCGTTGCTAGGGTTGGGTGTCACTTAAAGATGACCCATCTCTCTATAGTAGCCTGAGCCATCCGATTAACTTGGGTGACCTGCTGGACTCTCCTCGATGGAGATTCCACCGATGGACCCCTCCAAACCCTTCCTAGGAAGGAGGAGGCTAAAGCTCAGGGTGCGGGAACAAAAACTCTAATCATGCTGGTGAGCAAAAACACCGTAGCCGCTGGGGTATAGGTTTCTTGCGGTCCGACTAGTTTTATTCATCGTTTGTTTCCGCACACCTTGCCTCTAGGTTTTAGCATGAGAAAGGGTCAGGCATAGAAAATGTCTACCGAATAGACACTCTTGCCAGCCCTGAGTGAGGCCCGACCCCTTGCCGTTGCTAGGATCGGGTGTCACTTAAAGATGACCCATCTCTCAGTATTGGCCCGAGCCATCCGATCGACTTGGGTGACCCGCTGGCATAGGACTTACCTTGATGGCTCGAGTGACGGGTTTAGAGAGCTCTTATTGGATATGTCTGAGTAGAATCCGGGTCCATCGTTCATGACGGAGTCAGCCTAAACCGCGTGGGGCATCCTGCTGCTCCCTACCCGTCTCTCGGCAGTGGCCTGAGCCGTCCGACCAACTTGGGTGACCTGCTGGCACAAGACTTTCCTGTGGAGATAGAGGATGAGATCATCCTCCCCAAGAATTTTAGTTAGGCAAATAAGCCAGGTGGTGAACTCATAACAAGTGAACAAGCTCTTAACTTTTGTTATGACCAAACAGATTTTTAGCCCTTCTCCCCTTTTTGTATAAAAAGGTTAATGCATTCTAACCCTTTCCATCATTAAGACGGTAAAGCTCAAGGTGCGGGTGAAAAAACTCTGATCACGCTGGTGAGCAAAAACGCTATAGCTGCTAGGGTGTAGGTTTCTTGCAGTTCGATCAGTTTTACTCAGCGTTCGTTTCCGCAACCCTAGTTTCTAGATCTTAACATGAGAGAGGGTCGGGCACATAGAATGTTTGCCAAGTGGATATACTCTTAAGCGTGTACCAACTCTTTCTGTAGTTAAGGCTAAAAAGCCTAGGGTGCGGAAAAAACTTTGATCACGCTGGTGGACAAAAATGTCGTAGCCGCTGGGGCGTAGGTTTCTTGCAGTCCAACCAGTTTTACTTAGTGTTCATTTCCACAACCCTAGCTTCTATATCTTAACGTGAGAAATGGTCAAGCATAGAGAATGTCTACCAGATAGATAAGCTCTTATCAGCCCCCAAGTGAGGCCCGACCCCCTGCCATTGCTAGGGTCGGGTGTTACTAAAGATCGAGGAGTTGACAATGAAATTGATAAGAGAAAGTGTGCGTATATTAAGGGTAAAAGCAGAGTAGCTGTTCGATGTTCTAGGCATTGATGAAGACTTTGCCATTGATGGTCTTAAGCTTGTAGTTGCCTAGTCAGAGCACTTCCACGATGACGTACGGTCCCTCCCATGATGGAGAAAGCTTGTGGTGGTTCTTGTTGCTCTGGATGAGGCAGAGCACCAGGTCCCCGATGTTGAAGGCCCAACCCCACACTCGATGGCTATGGTATTGGTGCAACATTTGCTGGTACTTGGCCGAGCAAAGGAGGGCGACGTCGCATGCTTCATCTAGCTTGTCCATGGCATCCTTGAGGGAGGCCTCGGTTCCCTGTTTGTCGTACGCCCTGACACTTGGCTCTCCATAATTGAGGTCGGTTAGGAGGATAGCCTCAAAATCGTAGACCATGAAGGATGGTGTGTAGCTAGTGGCCTAGCTAGGGTCATCCTTAGGCTCTTGAGCACCACGAGAAGCTCCGTGACCCATCGTTCACCAAACTTGTTCAACTAGTTGAAGATCCTAGGCTTGAGGCCATGTAGGACCATGCCGTTTGCGCGATTGACCTACCCATTCATGTGGAGGTGCGCCATAGTGGCCCAATCAATGTGGATGTGGTATTTATTGCAGAATCGAAGGAACTTCTTTCCAGTGAACTGCGTGTCATTGTCCATGATGATGGAGTTCAGGACCCCAAAGCGATGGACGATGTCAAGGAAGAACAGCACGGCTTGCTTGGACTTGATCGTAGAGATCAGTTGAGCCACTATCCACTTTGTAAACTTGTCTATGGCAACAAGCAAGTGCGTATAGCCCCTGGGCACCCTCTTGAGAGGTCCGACCAGATAGAGCCCCTAGACCACGAATGGCCATGTGATGGGGATCATTTGGAGTGCTTGGGCCAGCAGGTGGGTCTGCTGAGCATAGTATTGACACCCTTCATAGGTGCGCACAATCTATTTAGCATTGGCTACTACGGTCGGCCAGTAGAAGCCCTATTAGAATGTGTTTCCAACCAAGGTTCTAGCATGGCATGGTGCCCGCAGATGCCACCATGGATATCGCTTAGCAACCACTTCCCTTGTTCGATGGGGATGCAGCGCTGCAGGATTCTGGTGTGGCTTCGCTTGTAGAGGTCACCCTCAATAATGACAAAGGACTTGGCATGATGCGCAAGCTGCCGAGCCTCCATTTTGTCCGTTGGTAGCGCCTCATGGAAGAGGTAGTCGAGGTAGGGCATCCTCTAGTCACTCAGAGGGTCAGGCTCTGTCGCTGGATCCTCGTCAAGCTCCATGACTTTGGGGTTGGATGGAGCCGATGGCCAATTAGCCCCTGATCCTAGGGCAGATGGCGTGTCACCGGTCTAATTTGGCTCCTCATAGCAGACTGAGGGCTTGTACTAATCGCTGGCGAAGATGCCCGTTGGCACTAGCTCTCGGCTAGATGCCGCTTTCGCCAGTGCGTCGGCCGCCTCGTTGAGACACCTCGGGATGTGATTAAGCTCAAGACCATCAAATTTGTCCTCTAGCTAGCGGACTTCTCGGCAATATGCAGCCTTCTTGGCATTGTGGCAGCTTGATTCCTTCATGACTTGGTCAATGGACAGCTGGGAGTCACCCTAGATGTCAAGCCATCGGATACCTAGCTTGATGGCGATGCGTTGGCCATTGATGAGTGCCTCATACTTGGCCACATCATTGGAGGAGGGGAAATGGATGCGAACTATGTACCTCATGCGTACCCGAGGGGTGAAACAAAGACCAGCCCCACGCTGGCGCCTTTCTTCATCATCAATTCATCGAAGTACATTGTGCAGTACTCTTGGTTGATGACTGCTGGCAGCATTTAGATCTCGGTCTATTCTGCAACGAAATCAGCTAGCACTTGGGACTTGATGGCCGTCCGGGGGCATATGAAATGCCTTGACCCATCAGCTCAAGTGCCCACTTGGCGATTCTTCCCGTGGCATCCCTATTTTGGATGACCTAGTCGAGTGGGAAGGATGTCAGGACCATCACTAGATGCGACTCAAAGTAGCAGGTCTTGGAATCGGACAAGACCTCGCTAATGAAGTACACGAGATGCTACACTTTGAGGGCGTGTCCCTCTTCTTCTCGCTCTACCACCAGGGTGGCGCTGGCCACTTGTGTGGTGGCCACGATGTAGAGCAGAAGTAGTTCCCCGTCAGTCAGGGGTACTAGGATCGAGGCCTTCATCAGAAGCTGCTTGACCATGTCAAGTGCCTCCTAGGCCTTAGGCGTCCATTCGAAATGGTCGGCCTTCTTCAGGAGCCAATAGAGGGGGAGACCTCGTTCGTCGAGGTGCGAGATAAAAGAGGCTAAGCACGGCGAGGCACCCTATAACTCACTGTACCCCCTTTATGTTCTGAATCAGCCCCATCCTCATGATGGCCAAGATCTTTTCTGGGTTAGCTTCGATGCTACGCTTGGAAACGATAAAACCTAGTAGCATACCCCTTGGGACCCAAAAAACACACTTCTTGGGGTTGAGCTTGATGCTATTTGCTCAAAGTTTTGCAAAGGTTTGCTCTAGGTTGGCTATGACCTGGTCAGCCTGTTTGGATTTAACCATGATGTCATCCATGTAGGCCTCAACAGTTCACCCGATGAGGTCTCCAAAACACTTGAGCATACAATGCTGGTACATAGCCCCTGTGTTTTTCAGACCGAACAGCATTGTGATGTAGTGGAACGATGCGAATGGGGCGATGAGAGATGTCACGAGCTGGTTGGACTCTTTCAATGCAATTTGATGGTACCTGGAGTATGCATCAAGAAAGCAAAGGGTTTCGCACCCTAAGGTTGAGTCGACTACTTGGTCTATACACGACAAAGGAAACGGATCCTTTGGACATGCTTTGTGAGACCTGTGTAATCAACACACATTCTCCATTTCGCACTCTTTTTTTGTACAAGAACGGGATTGGCTAACCACTCGGGGTGGTATACTTCCTTGATGAACCCGGTCGCCAAAAGCTTCACAAACTCTCTGATCGCCCTGCGTTTCTCCTCATCGAAGCAACGCAGGCACTGCTTCACTGGCTTGGAGCCTGGCCTAATCTTCAAGGCGTGCTCGACAACTTCTCTTGTAATGCCTGGCATGTCCAAGGGTCTCCATGCAAAGATGTCTATGTTGGCGTGGAGGAAGTAGACGTGCGCACTTTTCTATTCAGAGGAAAGTGTGGTGCCAATGCGCGCCACTTTGTCCTTGGAGCCACTAGGGTCTATAAGGACCTCCTTGGTGCCCTCTATAGGCTTAAAAGACCTGGCCGACCACTTGGGGTCAGGTGCTTCTTCGGCGACCTCCTCTTGATGGCCATGAGCTCTTTTTAGGCGAGAATTGCCACGGCGTGTTCACAGCACTCGACCTCGCACTCGTAGGTGTGCTGAAAGGAGGTGCTGATGGTGATAACCCCACATGGATCCGGCATCTTTAGCTTTAGATAGGTGTAGTTAGGGATGGCCACGAACTTCATGTAGCATGGACGTCCCAGGATGGTGTGGTAGGTTCCATGGAACCTGACCACCTTGAAGGTAAGGGCCTCCATCCTATAATTGGACGGATCCCCAAAGGTGATGGGTAGATCAATCTGCCCGAGTGGCATAGCCTGCTTTCCAGGCACGATGCTATGGAAAGGCGCCCGGTTGGCTAGACGCACACCCGGTTGGCTGGACGCACGCCCGGTCGATGCCCATGGCTTCGAGCGTTTTCAGTGTACATGATGTTGAGGCCATTGCCTCCATCCATCAGTACCTTGGTGAGCCGCTTCATGCTGATGATCAGGTCGACCATGAGTGGATATCGTCCTAGCTGTGGGATGCTTTCTAGGTGGTTGGTCCAATCAAAGGTTATGGTGGACTCCGACCATCGGAGGAAGGAAGGCGCGCAAGCTTCGGGCGACGCTTGGAGTCATAGGCCGCTGACCCTCTAAAGATCATGAGGCAGCCATCCAGTGCTAGAAATCTGTAGTCCTTCCCCTCGGCACCATCTGTGGCTGGCTTGGGGTCCTTCCTATGCTCCCCCTTGTTGGAGCCTCCAGACAAGAATCGCTTCATGAGGCCGTAGTTCTTGTATAGATGCTTGACGGGGACGGCATGGTTTGGGCATGGCCCTTTGAGCAGCTTCTCGAAGTGGTCTAGGGTACCCTTGGTGGGCTTCCGGCCCCCCTTGCAGTCGATGGTGGCCACGAGCGAGCCCTCGTACCACTGCTTGTTCTTCTTCTTGTTGGGATGGTTGGAGTCGCCTTCGCCGGCGTCCTTGTCCCATTTTGCCTTGCCCTTGAGGTGATCGAAGATCGCTCCGACCGCCTCCTCGTCCGAGGCATGGCTAGTGGTGATGTCGAGGAGCTTCTTGGTGGTTCACGGGCCCTTACGTCCCAGCTTATGGACTAGGAGCTCATAGGTGGTCCTAGACAGGAAAGCTCCTATGACGTCGGCATCGGAGACGTTGGGCAGCTCGTTGCACTGCTGGGAGAAGCATCAGATGTACCCACGAAGGGTTTCCCTGGCCTTCTGTCGACAGTTTTTGAGATCCCATGGGTTCTTAGGACACGCGTATGTGCCCTGGAAGTTTTCCACAAAGATCTCTTTTAGGTCCGCCCAACTTTGGATTCTGTTGGGCGGAAGGTGTTCCAACCACATTCACGCCGAATCGGCTAGGAATAATGGAAGGTTGCGGATAATGAAATCATCATTATCTGCTCCACCGGCTTGGCAAGCAAGCCGGTAATCCTCGAGCCATAGTGAAGGGTAGAGATGGCGACTAGAGGGGGGGGTGAATAGTCTTTTCTAAAACTTAATCGCATCGGCTAACCGATACAAATGCGGAATTTAAACTAACAGTCTAGCCAAGACTACACCCCACTATATATGTTCACTAGCACCTTGCAAAGATAACAATTATGCAACAAAGGTGCCGGGCTAGCTAGAGCTCTCCTAAACAATTCTAGGAGCAAGGTTACACAAACCTATGCCACTAGTACTTTAAGCGACAAGGGAGCTCCTACACATGCTAGTAAGCAAAAGCACAAAGCTATGTCATGACAAGGGAGCACTATCGGGGCGCTCCGGATGAGGTATTATGGGGAGAGCGGCTCTCCTCCGACAAGCTATGTCATGACATTGGCGAACAAGAAGGTGACCCCGGGATGGTCGGGGTCCTAGGAAGGCACAGAGCTGGCGCTCTAGCCTTCGGTAATCAAAGCTGAGGAGCTGGTCGCTCTTGGGGGCACGGGCGTCTGATGTGTGCAGCTACAGCTCCTCAAGTGTCTCGGTCATCGTGTCGAGGCCGGTGGAGTGGAGAGGCTAGACGGTGGTGGGAACCTGCGCCAACTCTCCCTCTGTCGTAATGATGAAGTCCAGGTTCCCGAAGCGCATGTGCATGCCCAGGACCCAACTGACGCCATGACTAGCCATTCGAGGCCTGATGTGGACGTCGAGACGTGTAAAAAGCCCCTACCTGGCACACCAACTGTCGGTGTTTTCGGACCACCGACGAGTAAATTTGTATTTGCGCGTCTGGCTCGGATAGTGTGCTCGGAGGACACAAAGGTTTATACTATTTCAGTCAGAATGTCCCTACGTCCAGTTCGCTGCTGCTCCTGTTACCGGCACTTGGTTTGTAGTAGGGGTTACAAATAGGCGAGAGAGGGAGAGGATCCCAAGTCTCTGGTGGAAGGAGTGAACGGGTGCTGAGAGCTCGCTTGTCGCTTAGCCGTGTGCTCGTGTCATTCTCTTGTGTCCAGATCCCCCCAGATCTCCCCTTTTCATGGGGCACCCTGCTTCCCCTTTTATAGGCGAAGGAAAGCGTGAGTTATAGAGGAGAAAAAGAAGAAGAACGAGAGAGAGAAGAAGGCTTCTAGGGTTGTCAGGTCCTTCTTCTCCTTCATGCGGGTCCTGCCGATCCTGCAGATGTCAATAGGGATGGCTCTATGTCATGGCCCTATTCGTCACTGGCGCCATGCATAGGTGTCATCTGCCGGTCATGGCGTTCCACTCCGTCTCGGCAGACGTCGTGGTGAACTAACGCGCGTGTCAGCGTCCATACAAGGATTAGGCAGAACAGCACCGGCACACCCGACACTTTTTTGATGTGAATCCCTAGGTATGGCCTGTCATGGCCATAGGTTATATCGAGGCGTGCCAGCCTCTTCCCTGGCATTAGAGTTTTGACCCAGGCCTATATGTTTGGACCTGGAGTGGTTGGCGGCGGTATGGGTCCCCATCGGACGAGACGGAACTTGTGTCCTCAAGGTCGGGCGAGATGGGGCCCGTGACCTTGGGTGAGATGAAAACCACATCCTTGGGGACGGGCGAGATGGAGCCTGCACCCAAGTGGTCAGGCAAGATAGAGCCTGCGGCCTCGAGGTTGGGTAAGACGGAGCCCGTGGCCTCGAGGTCAGGCGAGACAGAGCCCGCAACCTTGGGTGAGATGGAACCCGCGTCCTTGGGGTTGGGCAAGATGGAGCCCTAAAAGCTCTAGTTTGGTTTTGGTTAATTGATGAAACCCTAAGTGCTAACCTAGTTTATCAAGTGATTATGAGATAGGTAGCACTACTCCAAGTAATGAAGCAATGGCAAAGATCATGACGATGGTGATGGCATGGTGATGATCAAATGCTTAAACTTGGAAAAGAAGAAAGAGAAAAACAAAAGGCTCAAGGCAAAGGTACAAATGATAGGAGCCATTTTGTTTTTGTGATCAAGACACTTAGTGAGTGTGATCACATTTAGGATCGATAACCGTACTATTAAGAGGGGTGAAACTCGCATCGAAATGCGGTTATCAAAGTGCCACTAGATGCTCTAACTCATTGCATATGCATTTAGGATCTAGTGGAATGCTAACACCCTTGAAAATGTTTGTGAAAATATGCTAACACATCTGCACAAGGTGATATACTTGGTGGTTGGCACATTTGATCAAGGGTGGTGAAGTTTGGGAGCAAGAGTAAGGAACTCCACCGACGGAGTGTCCGCCCATAGAGTGCGGACAGTCCGACGGTGCCACCGGCGCCCTAGACAGAAAAGTTGGAGGTCACTGTAAGTGACCGGACGCTAGCCTTGGATGGACCGGTGCGTCCGGTCAGTGGCAGCAGAGGGTGCGCGCGTCGGTCTATTGACCGGACGCTGGGTCACTCAGTGACCGGACGCTGATAGGCTATGTCTGGTCAAACTAACAGGTCTGCACAGTACCTAGGGTATTGCACCGGACGCTGGTCTATGTCCGGTCAAGGTGGACCGGACGCGTCCGGTAGAAAAAATATGCCTCGAGGAGCTTACTGGAAACGACCGGACGCTGAGGCTTCAGCGTCCGGTCAGTTTTGCCGGAGCGTCCGGTCAGCTTCGTAGTCGTTGAAATCTGACAAACAGCATTTGAAGCTAGTGACACGTGGCGTCCATCGGGCGACCGAACGCTGAGGGCCAGCGTCCGGTCAGTCTGACCGGAGCGTCCGGTCAGTCTGACCGGAGCGTCCGGTCAGCCCGCAGTGTGCCAAGTGAAGGGGTACAACGGCTCTATTTCGTGGGGGCTTCTATTTAAGCCCCATGGCCGGCTCAAGCTCACTCTCTTGCACATTTTCATTGACATAGCAACCTTGTGAGCTTAGCCAAAGTCCTCCCACTCATCTCCATCATTGATTCATCATCTTTGTGAGATTGGGAGAGAATCCAAGTGCATTGCTTGAGTGATTGCATCTAGAGACACTTGATATTCGTGTTGCGCTGCGGATTTCACTTATTACTCTTGGTGGTTGCCACCACCTAGACGGCTCGGTGCAGCGGTGGAGGATCAGCATGAGTTGGTGATTGTTCGTGGCCGTCTCCGGTGATTGTGAGGGGAGTTGTACCTTCTCCGGCGGAGCGCCGAAAGATAACTCTAGTAAATTGCTCGTGTCATTGAGTTACCTCACTTGTGGGTCGGTTCTTGCGATGTCCTATCGTGTGGACGAGGTTTGTGAAACACCTCTTAGCCGCCGAACCACCAAGTGTTGGTCGACACAACGGGGATGTAGCGTGTTGGCAAGCACGTGAACCTCGGGAGAAAATCGATTGTCTCTTGTCTTTGGCATTCTTCCAGTGATTGGCTATATATTCTTCTTGTGATTGGTTCATCCCTTACACGTCGATATAATCACCCTACTCACTTATTTACATTCTTGCAAACTAGTTGATACAAGCTCTTTAGTGTAATTAGAATTGAGAGCTTGCTTTATATTTACATTCATCTAGTTGAGCTCTTTAGTGTAGCAAGATTGAGAGCTCTTAGTGAGTAATTACATTGCAAGTTGTGTGCCTAAGTAATCATTGCAACTAGAATTGTTGGATAGGTGGCTTGCAACCCTTGTAGAGCCAGAGCAAGTTTGCATTATGCTATTTGTCATACTAATCAAATTGCTCTAGTTGATTTATAGATGCTATTCATCCCCCCTCTAGCCATATTAGGACCTTTCAAGCCCGTGCCCAAGGGGTCGGGTGAGACAGAGCCCGTGGCCTTCGGGTCGGGCGAGACCTTTTAATACGTTTCGAGCAATCCGGGGAAGTCAGCGTGGGCGCTAACTTCCTTTCTTTGGGTATCCCTAATATCGATACCCGACAAAACTAAACAAGGCCTAAGTTATCTAAGGCCCTGTTTGAATTGAAGCTGCTGAATTTTAGCCAGCTAAACCAACTGTTAAACTTTTGTCACCCCAGTTTGGTCTGATGGACTAACAGAGACTCAAAGAGGCTTTTTAGGCCCTTTTAGTCAGGGTGTTTGGCTCCAAATTGACTAAAAGGTGCGACAGCTTGGGCTGTAATCCCATTTAGCAACCCTTTGGTGACTAATTGACTAAATACCCATTTAGTCCTATTTAGTCATAGTGTTTAGATAAAAAGTGACTAAATAAGATTAAAATTAGCCAGCTAAACTTTAGCGGCCCAAACCAAACACTCCCTAAACGCAGATAGATGGACAGTGGACAACTTGTGGGGTACCTGCCCCTTCTGTCATACCGACACGGTCAAGCATTCAGCCCAAAGTGTTTCCAATTAACAATTTTTTAACATTAATAACAAATAATTCTAGGATGAAGAAATTTAAGAAACACTAACGAATACTATTCTGTCAAAAAAAAAAAAAACAATTCTAGGTGCATTCTTGATTGATGTGTCTAAAGTTTGACCAAATATATAGATAAAAATATTAATATTTATGACGCTAAATAAGTATAGTACGAAAAATATCTCATGACAAATTTAATAATACTTTAGAATAATAAATATTAATATCATTTTATCTATAATCAATCAAATTCAATATTTTTAACTTGGTATTGTGCTAGAATTATATATTTTATTATGGATGGAGGGAGTAGCACATAAGGAGAAAATAAATATATTTTTACGGGTCCACATGGTGAAAGGTTATTAGCGTATATTTTTGGCGATAAGTAGTCCATCGGCTAGAGATTTTCAAGAGTTAGCACTCTTTCATATGATGATCTTTTGATGAAGTTGATTTTTATATGAAACGTAACGGTTGATGTAGCTTATAACTTTGTACTCCCTCCATTCCAATTGTATTATGTTCTCTTAGCTTTAATACATAATTTTTATTATGTATCTAAATATAATGTATGTAGAGTTAGTGAGTCGAGTGGCTCTTGAGCCAGCCCTCAAGCCAGTGACCCGGGTTCAATCCTCGGTATTGGCATCCGGAGGCTCCTCCGTTGGCCTTCTTTATTAGTTTATATATATGTAGATGCATTACAAAAGCTATTATCAAGAAAAGTTAAAACCATTTACAATCTAGAATAGATGGAGTATATCTAAAATATTTGCCACCTTTTAGTCTTGAAAACAACTTTAATTAAAAGGTCTTTATACAAATACACTTTTTTTTTTCCAAACTACTTGGTCAAAATCAGATGTTTTTGCTGAACCATACAACCCACAATGGAAACTAGTTTTTTTTTTTTGCCATTTTAATTTGCGAGATGTCATATTTAATCGCCATTTTGATTGAAGAAAACATACTATCACCTGGTGATAAGATAGATTTTAAACTTTCATCAATCCTCAATTTATTTTCGTAGGATGATATCAAAAAAATCTTGGCAACTCAGATTCAAAACCCTTTAGACCAGTGTAGCAACACACTCTCAGGTGTGTATCTTATAAGGATGTAATAGATACCGAATGATGTTTTGTGCAAGTTCATTTCTCCTGCTAAACTAATGTCTTGATATTGTCATTCTAGTTCATTTTTGTAATTTCTGGATCGCCAAAACACGTGCGATATAAGTGGCGTTTATGCTAGTTCTTCTTGAATATTGTCTTGGTAGGGGAAAAATTGTCTTAGTAGGAGAAAATTGTCATTTATGCTGCTTCTTGTTGAATATTGACATATTACTATATTGTTAGTCGCTCATATGAGTTTTTTAATATATTTTCCTCGCGTAGCTAGGCTGCAACGTTAGGGAATAATAAGTGGTTATATCGAAGAAAAAAGATAGCTTTTAAGTAACCAAGAAACCTACACATTGTTTTGAATTATCTATATAGCAAAAGTAAAAAAAAGGGTGAGCTTGCTTTATCGGAACATCTGATTAAGCTATTGATTCAAGTGACTCTATTACGCGCTCATAGCTCTCATCATATTTTTTGTTTCATAGCAAGTCCTTATCACCTCTCCATTTCGCGATGGAAATAATTAAGGTAGATACTTATCGTATATATCTTAGTTGCCCTTGAATTTTTCATTGTGAATTTTAAACTTGGATATAGGATGCTACTATAAGATAGACGCAACCCACTTGTGTCATGACCGAGGGAGAAATTGCGTGTCCTTGTCAATCTTTCAACATCATCAGCCTCAAATGCAGTGATGGACCCACGACCCAATGCGATCACCCCAAAATCACAACTCCTCCCTTTCAATCTTTCATCAATAATGGGCACCAAAACACGAAATGGCCCTGGAAAATCTAAAGGCAGGTGGAATGGCCGGCCCACTTGTGGGGTAACGGAAACTCTGAACTAAGCAAAGGATTAGGAGCTTAGCCGTTGAGGGCATATAACAACTGCTGTCTCTAAAATAAGTCTATGTCAGTCATAGATACTTCCTCCATTCCAAAATAAGGCACATCACGTATTCGGGAAGTCAACTAATTTCGGACTTGTTTAGATCTATAAAAAATAGTATCAACATTGGTATATCTAAATAGATTTACTATAAAAACGTATGATGTGATAAATCTAATAATACTTATTAGATATCATGAATATTGTTAGTATATTTTTGTACATGTTTGGTCAAACTTGAGATCGACTGACTGCTCGAAATGTGACATGCACACTTATCTTGGGATGGAAAGAGTAGACAGGACATTGCACAAATTGTCTAGGAGCAATCTAAATAGCATCCAATTGTTAAATGACATGTGGCCATATATAATAGACGATATCTCTACAATAAAAAATGATGTTGTCTATAAGAGAATTTTCCTCATTCTCTCAGACCGCCTCTTAATTACCAGACATCGTATTTCTCTTCCCTATTTCTTTCTCTTTCAAATCAGATACCTCTTCTAGAGGATTGATGTCATCCCACTTTTTACACACCTTGAGAAGGCGTCAACGCAGGTTAAGCCTGGAGCTGGGACGGTGTGCAGCACGGCCTTACTTGAATAGGACCTTTCCTATAGGTTTGTAACGCTCAAGCGCTGCATCCTTTACCCTTTTAAAGCACTTCCTGTCTCAGGCATTCCTCTATTTGTCATGCATGAGCAAAATGTTCAGATCAGTACACTTCTCCTGGTTGGTTCTGAACTTCAGCAGCAGATGAGATACTTTGCCAACGAAGAACATACATATATACGAGACCCTTTGCCTTGTGTACATTGACCATGGTGCAGCATTCAGTTGAGCATGAGCAGAAAACTCCTGGTCTCGGCACCTTCCCTGTCTACCATATGAAAGAAGCTGAATACATTCAGAGTTCAGACACGCTTCAGCTGTGTTAACCACAGGAGTGACAGTGCATATAAGGTTCAGGATCCCTTTAGGACGTCAAAGACGACACTAGCTCATAATACCACATGTAGGTAGTAGTTGACTTTAATTATTATTGACTTTGTCAAAGAACAAACTGGTTGTAATCTGTCCATATGAAAAAGGATGAACGAGGCAAAGTCTGTGCCAATCTTCCAGTCGGACCGACTAAAGGCGACCAGCCCCCCGACCAGCCCTTCTCGCATAGGCTTTTCTTGCTTGGTGCGGCCCAGGAAAGTGTATTTGGTCCAAAGTTAATTATTTCGCTTCTTATATTTGGGCTGACTGGATGAAGAAGGCCCATTCACACACATATTTCGGCCCATTATAGGAATTTCTTTTTCTCTTTCTTTTTTCGCGGTTGCTCACTTACAGCCTGTTCGGTTGGCTAGTTCGTATCGTTGCTGGTTCGTGAAGAAGTACTGCTGACTGGTTTGTGTGAGAAAAAAATACTATTTCGGATGGAAATTTACGATCGTTTACGACAAGCCACAGCCAAACGCTATATTCTATGATATATTTTTAATTGTTCACGTAGTACCCATCATATTTATTTTTTCATGTAATATCCTTGCTATATTCTATAATATATATGATATATTTTAAATTGCTCACTCAGTATCTGTCATTACTTTTTCACGCAGTACCTATCATATATTTTTATTTGTGGCTTGCTATATTACTTTTCTTAATATCCACCGGCGCCATCCTCGCTACCGTGTGTCCGTGTGGACCTCCGGCCACCCGCTCTGATGGCGGTGAGGCGTGCAGGAGTTACCAAAGGGTTGGTGGTGGCAATGCCGTGTGTCGACCGTGTTGCCGTTGCCAGAGCCTCCCACTCCTTCCTCAAGGCCGACAATATGTCACCCGCTCCTCGCAACAGATAGCCTAGGCAGTTGTCCCTCTACGTCGCCGCTGTCGGAGTAGGCTTGTGTGGTCGCTTGCACCAAATCCGGCTGCTCCCCCCTCACCCTTGCCACCACGCGATCGAACCCGGTGGATGCCGCAGCCATCGATATGATGCGGGTCATGTCGTCGTCACCGGAGCTGAGTGCGTGGCTGTCCGAGCCAGACCCTCGACTTGAAGAAGCCCCCTCTCATGTCGCCTTCTTCCTGGCAGCCGCGCGGACATCCGACGGCCTGCTCTGGTTGTGGCAAGGTGGGGAAGAGGGGTATGAGAGGACCAGCGATAGGGGTGAGTATGTAGTCCGTCCATGTTGTCCCCTCAAGACGATGAAGCGGGGGCAAGTTTCAGTTTGTATTTGTGGTCTCGAGAGTATTTAGTTCGCGTACTCACCCCGTTTCACATGATGATTCTTGGTCTTTTTCCCCTTCTTGGTTTAGAGACTGCAACTATTTGAAAAACTTTATAGTAGTAGTACGTAGGCTTCAAATGCAAAGTATGACTTTTGAAGGCAAAGATCAATGTGTGTAGAGCTCTTGGGATATCGTATAATCGCTTTTTTAAGGTGAGGAGGAGTGAGGACACTTTATTGTTGATTGATTTATCTCGTCTTTTAAATCGATCTTAAGTTCCCTTGATGATCAGCAATAGCTAAAGTGGACATGTATTTTATACTAGAGACCTCTCGCCATCCGTGCCTCCACATGCGAGGAACAACAACAAAAAAAAATCTAGAGAAGATTGCAATTGAGATTCCTTCCTTTGCCGTCACATTTGACGAACAAAACAAAAATCTAAAGACGACTGCTACGACTGATGTCCATACCCTCCACGTGCCATGCTCTTACAAGAAACTTCGAGAAGTTGACTTCTCACCACGCGTTGACTTCACTACTACTCCCACGGGATTGATGGCACTAGCTAGTAGAGTCCAAAAAGAAATCAGAAAAGTCAACGTTTCTTCCATCCGAGCTGAGCAGGTGTCGTGATGAAATGAAACACAGAAGAAGCATAAGCAAAAGGTGATGAATCCAAAAGTTGGATACGCGTGCTGAACAATGTTGCTAGTCCACGGGACAATAATGTCCAGCCAAGTCGCAGCCCCGCTGACACTCCTAGCTACATATGACTGCACTGCACGGCCGTGTCAACACTTAGAGGGTGTTTAGTTGGGTGATTTTTGGATGTTGGGCCACTGTAGTACTTTCGTTTTTATTTGATAATTAGTGTTCAATCATGGTCTAATTAGGCTCAAAACGTTTGTCTCGCGATTTTCAACCAAACTGTACAATTAGTTTTTTTTTCGCCTACATTTAATGCTCCATGAACGTATCGCAAGATTCAATGTGATGGATACTGTAGCACTTTTTTGGAATTTGACCTGGCAACTAAACACGGGCTTAGGGTGTTTATTTGCATGTACGTTACCAACCTGCATGGACCAGCCTAGCCAGGGTAGGCAAGGCTAGACCCAACAGCTGCAACATCACCTTATTTGGTCATTCTTTCCAACTGGGTCTGGTTCTTGCCGAACTGTGTTTGGTTGCCTGGGCCGGGTGTTAGTGTTCCCATCTAACTCCCAATTGTCAGGCTGAGATGGTGTTTGGTTGCCTAGACAGCTCACCATGCACAAGAGACAACACAGAATTGCACATACAAGGCATAGAGCAGATAATGCAACAGTTTAGGAAATAACCATGGCAAAATAGTTTAGCAGTACTAATTAAATGACAGTTTACATAATTCCAGTGACATTATAACATGATAAAGCACAGATTAGAAGTACTAACTAATTGATATATCCAATAACAATTACTCTAATAGCTATTGCACCTGTTCACTCATTCACATCACAGCAACCAAAGCACAAAGGAACAGAATGAGTACATTTTTATAACTCATTGGAGAGGCTGTTTCTCCAATTTGTGTGACAACTAAAGAAGAAGAAGGTTTAGAGGAAGGCATTGAGTTGATAGTTGAGTTGAAATCAGCAATTGCTTGCTCATAAGAAGTGTACTTCCTATGCACAGCTCCAGAATATCCCATGACGTGCTTATTGCACTCAGTCCAGCTGGTGTACACGCCTGGGTTTCTGCCCTTGAAAACAACATACCTGGCACACAATGGGTCTGCAGTTAAAATAATGACAGCCTCAGTGATCACATCACAGGCTTATATAGGAAAATGCCTCAGTCCAAGAGACATCACAGGCAGTAGAGTAGGAAACCTTGCAGAAATCAGAGAAATACCTCAGCTCAATGAAAGCAACAGTTTCATTGCATGAGGTTGCTAAACTGGTCCTCAATTTGGTTTACTTCAAATTGAAGACCTGAAAACCAAGTTGATGCACTGAAACACAGTAGTACATAGTGCATCATAGGCAAAAAAGAATGTGGCCTCAGACAACATAATGAGTTTCAAGCTTCTATTTCCATTCACTGGTGGCACTGCAGTGGGGCAAATAAAATAGACAGAGGACAAATAATCAAATGCAGGAGGGCGTGTTTGTTTGGCTGGACAAATACAAAACCAAGTTCATGACAACCATGGATGCATGAGACACGTCCATCCCAAGTCATCAGTGCATTTGTGACAGAGCAGTTGCTTGGGTATGGACGTGTCTCATGATTTGATGACAGCCATGAGAAAGACATAGATGATAGGAAAAAGAAATTACAGTGCCACCTCTATGATATAAAGTTGTGTCATCATCGTCCTTAAACAGTAGCAAACCATCAAAGTCAAAAGAACCAAGAAATCAGTAGAAACCAAAGCAAAGACATTAACTGAATCCATAGTGAGAATTACTTAGCTTACAAATAACATGGCATGTAGCCACCAAATGGTTCAATAGTTCAACTGCTAGGGGTCCATGGATCAACCCCACATAAGTTTACATTACATGCCAACTATAGTTACCCACCTCCTTAATCATAAAATAACCACCAACCCGAAAGTCATGTGTTATCCCATCAGTGCTGCACAGCTAGAACACACAAGCAAAAGTATGCAAAAGTCAGTCAAGGCGAGTGGTGGAGGGTGGAGGAACTGCATATATAATCCTCAACTTCTTCCCTCCATGTCTAGGGTAGGCCCTAGAGCAACTACATGTAGTAGTTCTTTGCAAGGAAGGTCCTTAGCCACAGGACCCTATGACTGTCAACCATCTTGACATATGCAATGGCCTTGGCTTTGTTGTCCAGCTGGTGGGAGAAGGCAACAATGAGTGCTTCCTCAGTAAAGCCAGGAACATCACTGCATGATACAAGTCAACATCAATATGAGCTAGGCCAGTCTCTCTAAGGGTATTGGCTACATTATTAACTATATTTGTCATGTTTGTCATCATGAGGACCTCCTCCACACTAAAACAGGCCCTCTTTCTCTTCCTACCACCATCAGAGGTAAGCAGCTCAGTTGCCTTGCTGCCTTCCCCCTACTCAGTCTTCTCCACACCCCCATGGTTACCTAGTGGCCCTTCCACCTTTCCTAAACCATTGTCAGCTTGGTAAGAGTTCACACCTAAGGCCTCATTTGACCCAACAGCAAACCTACCAGTGGCCATGCCACTACCAAAGATAGCCTGCATCTCATCATAGAACCTCAAGGGGGTGTTTAGAAGCTCATCATCTTTTGGATGGTCCTACATTTAGTATTTCCTAGGTGGTTAGTTCATGCAGTGATGATGACAGAGAAGAAGACAAGAAGTTTACTAATTACCATGTACCTTGATATGGCCAATGTAATGCTCAGGATCTAGCATGATTGCCCTCACTTCCTCATCCCACAGGGCTTCACAAAGGTCCTTAAGTTTACAGATTCTACCCCACCTCTGCCTCTATTTCCTCAAGTGGTTGTACACTTGGGTGGAGGACACTTCCTCACCACAGTACTCTCTCAGGTGTTTGGCTACCTGGTTCACCTCCTTATCCTTAAAGCCCTTATCAGCCTAGCCCCACTCTCAATGAGTTGCTTCATCCTCCTAAGGACAAAGCCACTAGTGTTGGTTGTCCATCTCATTGGTGGCCTAGCTGCTAGACTAGCCCCATCAGCAGCACCAGCAATAGCAGAAATGTCCTAATGGCTAGAGGGGGGGTGAATAGCCTATTATAAATTCTACAAACAACACTTAAAGCCAATGGTTAGATAAATATGAGGCAAAGCAAGTTTTGCACTAGCTCTACACTTGTGTTGCAAGCTACCTAACCAATTCTAATTCTAATTCTATGATCTCTACAGTACCACACAAAGGCTAGGTCTCTAAAGCTACCACTAGTGAGCAACCTAAACAAGTAATTCAACTAAATACTTCTATGCTACACTAGAGAGCTACTCTACTAGCTAGGCTACCTCTACACAAGATATCTTTACAAAAGTAAATACAAGAGAGATAGAGGGATCGTTACCGAGCTAGGCAAGCAAAAAATCAATCACAATGAATACCAATTGACACAATGATTTTTCACCAAGGTTCACTTGCTTGCCGGCAAGCTAGTTCCTGTTATGGCGATTCACCCACTTGGAGGTTCACGCACTAATAGGCATCACACGCCTAACCCACAATCGGGTGCCGTACAACAAACACAAGATGGGGATCACATAAGCCACGGGCAATCTACTAGAGTACCTTTTGGCTCTCCATCGAGAAAAGGTCAAGAACCCCTCACAATCACCACGATCAGAGCCAGAGACAATCACCTTCCTCTGCTCGATGATCCTCGTTGCACCAAGCCGTCTAGGTGGTGGCAACCACCAAGAGTAACAAGACAAATCCACAGTGAAACACAATCACCAAGTGCCTCTAGATGCAATCACTCAAAGCAATGCACCTGGATGCTCTCCAATCTCACCAAATGATGAATCAATCAATCTAGATGAGTGAGAGAGGAATGGTTAGGCTCACTACTAGGATGTATTCTCAATAGAAATGGCCAAGAGGATGAACCCATGCCAGCCAAGGGGCTTGAATAGAAGCCCCTACGAAATAGATCCATTAGGCTCCCCACTATGTTGAAATCAGGGCGATCGGACACGTCGGTCAGAGTGACCAGACGCGCACCACCCTACATCCGGTCTACAATCATCGCCCATGTGTCCCTGCTTCAAATGAGAGTCATTGATCTCCAACGGTCGAGTCCAGCCACGCGTGCACTTAAGTAGAGACCGGATGCACCCGCGACATGACCTGACACGCTCGAGCCATGTCTGATCACGCGCGCTAGAGCGCCCAAGCGTATGACCGGACGTGTGTTGATGGTAGTTAACGACCATTATGAACCGTCAATATAATGCATGAATATGATCACCAACATAGGTTTTGGTGTTTAAACTAACAAATTCTATAAGTTTTGGTGAATCTATGTTTTCAACAGGGTTTATTAAGAAAACCGTCAAGATGGATGTTGGCATTTCTAAATGCACTCACAAGGTGTGGAGATAGAATACATCCCTGGCAACGACACCAGAAATGCTTGTTGGTATTTCTTAGCGTCATCACTAATGATTAGCAATGACACTAAGTAATAGCCTTGATAGTTTCTTAATAATTTTAGATATTTATCCGCAAGCGCACGGAGCTATCATTGTAGCATTTCACCTGGAAGTATTCAAGGTATCGTTATTTATATTTTTCCAAAGGAAGGCATTTGATGAAGAGTCTAGTATGATATAAACTTCAATAATAATGCTTGCAAGTACACTAATTATTTATAGCAGGGGTAAAAACGGTGATTTCAAGATAGTGGACACACACTTGGCATTCCTCAAAGGATAAAATAGGAAAGAAAGAATAAAAGAATAATCTAAGTCGAGCAGGCATTGGTCTAGTATAGTCATACAAAGATTAGTTAATGATCATACAAGTTACAATAATTAGTTTTAGGGCTAAGTGTGAAGCAGGTCGGGAGGCCACCGAGTACTGGTCTACCTGCTGTAACACCCCAAATTTTGCACTTTTAGAAATAGAGTAAAAATGATTTATTTTGTAGTTTTGTGCTCATAAAAACATAGGTAAAAGAAATTTTTCTTTAAATTAAAATCCAACGTAAGGGTAACAACATGTTTGAGCATACATACCGTTGCATTGATACTTTTGTGATGAGTGGTTTGGAAAATAAATTCAAATCTCAATCTTTAAAATATTGCTTTCAAGTAGTGGTTTAAAAAGAATTTGAAAATTTACAAAAACAAAAGTTAGATAAGATGCCTTGTTTTTAAAATCTAAAGGCTTGGAAAAGGTTTTGAGACATGTTAGGACGATGCCTCTCTTTCCGGGAATCTTTTCGACCTTTTTCGGGATTAAATTCATGTTTCTTGGAGCTTTGTCTTTTTCCTCGATCAATGCAAAAGTCTTTTTCGGGAGCTAAACCACTTTGGTTGTGTTCCTTATCCTTTCATCTATTCCCAGGAATTTTTCTAGTATTTTTTGGAGCTCAGAGATATTTTTTTGAGCCTAAATAGTAATTCTCGATTTTCTATAATTATTTTAATTCCGAAAATCAATATTTACTAAAATATCTCGGATTTCCAAAATATCCAAACCCTACGTATATATATATGCCGGCGTAGCCCTCGACGCGAGGATTCCAGAAGTACAGCCCGTTTTTCGAGCCGCCACATGTAGCCCCGTAGATCGGACGCCGAAGTTCTCCACAGCTAGGTTTCCGACGAACTCTTCGGCGAGCTTTTCTGGCCATCTCGTCCGTTCCCGACGACAACCTCCACCACTAGAAGGTAGCCCTCTTCGTCCTCTACGCCGTCGTGTCTTCCGTTTCTCGAATCCATGTCCGTTTGATGCTTTCCCTAACAGTTCTCTCTCTTTCCCGACGAGGACATCCATGGCCGGCATCTTTCCTTCTCCGTTCCGGCCAGAGCTGGTCCCGTGCGCCGCCACTAGGAGGTCGACTGCGCCGCTGCCTGATGCCCCAGCCCCGCGCGTTCACCCCAGCGCTTCGGCCCCTGGTCTCGCGTGCACTGCTTGGCAGGGCAAGGCCGCCGACGCACCTTGCACGGTGGTGCGGGTCAGCCCGACTCTGCGGGCCATGTGGCCTGGCGTCACGCCGCCGCCGGCCGCGACCGGTCGGTCATCCCTCCATGCTGGTCGAGGCTCCCTCCTCTCCCTGCATGGTGGAACAAAGCTGCAACAGTAGTTTCCCCATGGCTGCGTACGTGAAGACGAATAGAGGTAGAAGATGGAGTATTTACAAGATTGCCATCCGGTAATTATCATTTATCTTTAATCCTTCGCCGTTTCATCATTTTAGCTCCGTTTCGTCTCGTTCTCGTTGCGTTAGTTTCGTGTCGTCGAGATCTACGCAGTAGAGTTATTAGTTTTCAGATCACATGTTTATGAATTTATTTTATTAAAATATTAATTGTGCCTATAATTAATTAATCGCCGATTAATTAAAGTCGATTTAGGTTTTTGATTTCGATTCGATTGCACGAGTTTCATCGTAATGTGTGGTACGTGTTAGCAGCAATGTTTAGCATGTCTCCCGTCTTGGAAATTTATAAGTTAAATATTAATATGATTAACCTACAACCAATTAGTTTTCTAACTTAAAAGCAATATATATATATATGTTACACTTCAGTATTTAATAAATGATATTCATATGATTAATTATTAATATAAATGTAGTCCTAAATTATAGTTTTATTAGTTTAAACACACCTTGCATATATTAAACTTGTTAGATGCTCTCACGTGCATTTTACTTTTGCAAAGTTAAAGTTTGACTTGATTAATCTATACGGCAATATTTATAAATAAAACATGATTTGTTTTAGCTCAGATTTAGGAGTATATATTGTGAACTTAAATATTAACTTGATTAAGATTAATGTGCAACTAGCTTTCTAAATTAATTAAAAGCAATATAGGTTTTCCACGTCGGCCTTAATAAATGAATATTAAACTGGTTATATCGATTTAAATATATGTTTTGATTATAATTGGTTTAGCTGAACTCACGTCATATTCAGTTATAGTGTAGATGCTCTTACATGTTCTTTTAATTTGAAAAGTTAAAGTTTATTTTGATTAAATAATACATGCACATCCGCTCCTTAATACATTATTAATTATTCCATTGATAAATCCTAAACTGATGTAATGCTTACATCATTTTGGTTTTCCTTTAAAAAAAATAAATAAATGCAAGGGCTTATACGTGCTACATATGTTTGAATATATACTCTCACTTGTTATTATATCTTTGTAAGTCAAAAATTTAATTTGCATAAATGATATCAAAATAACTATAATTAAGATATGAATAGTTTATCTTAGTTTTCTAAATCTAATAACTCAAGTATAAAATGACTTAACTCAATTTTAGATATTCACCTGAGATATCTTATACATATTTTATGATCATTAAAATAGATAAAGCATATAGTTTTCTTTCCAACGTAAATCCTTCGATAGATGTTTCTGTTTTACCGTAGCTCCGATTAGTGTGTCTTTCGCGTGTGTGTGATCGTAGCAATGCGTAGATTAGATTTCAAATCTTTTTTATTGATTGGTGTATTGATCTAATCTAGTATGTTTGCTATGCATGCTTGTTCGGATGCTTGTGTGGTGCTTTTCGGTCTTGTCCAGTCGGTGAGTTTTGCATTGGTGATCTATAAGAAGTTGGAGATCAAGAAGAAGAAGAAGAAGAAGAAGAAGAAAACGTTGAAGATTAAAGCTTACCGAAGGATCGGTGTTTAAGGCAAGTATAGCTTGGGTTTTCTTTCTGTGACCATGATCTTGGGCTTGTTTAATGAAATGTGGTATAAACATAAATGATGAATGTTATCCTTTGGCAAAAGCTGGGATTTAACGTACAGCTGTGAGGGCTATATAGCTCTAGCTCTAGTCGTTTGAGAAACCCTTTTCTAGCTGGTTAGAGGTCTGCGAGTTGGGTATAGGACAGCCTCTATCCTGTTGAGCCTAGCTTTGGAAGCGGCCTTATACTTTATTTTTGGAAGGGGGGTTCCTATATCTAATGACCCTGCGGCCCTGGCCGGTTAGACGAGCTCTTGGGTGGCTTTATATGGTTTCTGGTGTTTTGGACCTTGCAAACCCATACATTTGGAAATCATGACTCACAGTGAAAGTGTACAACCTCTGCAGAGTGTAAAACTATTATAATAGCCGTGCCCACGGATATGGGCGGCCCGAAAAACTGAAGGAATTATTGTATGTTCATTTAAATTGTTTATGTGCAATTCATTATTCAATTATACTTGATCATGTGGCTATGGAATGCACTACCTTGTTGCTATATTTGCTGAGTTCGACATGGACTCACCCTTGTAATTTCCCCCACACCTCAGGCTGCTGGAGTCTGAAGGAGTTAGGCTTGTGATCAACTAGTCAGTTGGATCCAGGGGAGTGAAGTCTGCACCCGGAGATCAGAGTTGTCTATCCGTTGATTACTTTCTAAGGTTATCTCTTTTGCTAAGTTCGTTATATATTAAGCATTGTGAATTGATACTGCCCCTTCATTTGTAGCTATATGTGAGATTTGATTCTAAAGACTCACATATGGTGTGCATTCGGCTTTGTCCTTAAAACCGGGTGTTACAAGTGGTATCAAAGCGATGCTGACTGTAGGACGCAAGCCTAGCAGAAACTGGTCGTTCTAAGGTTTAAAAGTTGCAACAAAAATCCTTGTTCTATAAACCTTGATATTTTTTCCCTACTACATTCTTACCCTTGATATTCGTCCCCTCCTTGATGCTTCTTTAAAAGCTTTTTGTTCTCATCTACTCCTTGCCTTGATATGCTTTTAGAATCTTGTCTTATCACCTTCTCGCGCAATTTGAAGTTAAACTATAGGATCTTTACCCATAATATGAAGAAGATGATAGTATCGCAAGTGTAAGTCAATGATTGAATTGTGCACCCAAATTGCTTGTTGGCTTGTTATTATGATTATGTTTTGTTTTGAATCTTTGTAATGAGTGCAATGATTTTGTGGTATTTTCCACAAATTCATTTAGTTTATAGGCATAAGACATAAGGATTAATGAATAGATAGTTGGGTTTTGGTTTTCTCGTGTTTTCCTATCCTATCTTTCTGGAGCAACCTGTCATCTTTGGTTTATATCTCTGTTTTCGGGCAATCAAAAATCATGGTAAACTTTTAGAGAATACTAGACTTCAACATGTTTCTCTGACCTCAAGAATCACCCTAATAGCTATTATGGTTATGAAGTTATGAAAATCATAAGAGGATGTATCTGTGCTGTCAGAAATCTGGAGCAGTCTGTGGTATTCTAGTCATAACACAATTTTGGTTGGTGCAAAGTTTATGGAATTTTTCTGGATACAACTAGACCTCTGTATCTTTCATATGCCTCTGGAATCACCCCCATGGCTAATATATTCTGGGAGATATAAACATCACAAGCCGAAGTTTCTGTACAGTCTGTAATCTAGGACAGTTTCTGTTGTGTGCTGTGTTTGACCAACTTAACTGCCGAATCTGGGAAAGTGTTCTATAAGAAAGTGGTAGAGAAGTTCATAAGCTTTCCAACGGTATAAAGTACAGCTTCATTGGATTTGCATAACAGAAGTTATACTAGTTTTACTATGCTGCTGTTTTTATGCTCGCGAGGAACTGCAGATTCTGGTTTTTGCCAATGCACATGAGTCACTTTGGGATAATAGGACGACATCATGATAACTATCTCATTTAGAAGAAGATTCAAGCTATCCTTTGGTGCCCTACTTGATCTTTTCTTAAGGGGGTAGCCAAGGCATAAAGGAATCGCAAGATGGAGGTCTCATGCAATCTAGAGCTTCACTTGGAAGTATCGGTTATTCCTATGGTTGAGAAATCACTATCAGACACAAGGATCTTTGTTCAAGATTGTTAACAGGTTGGATCATCTACAAGGAGCTCAAATATTTTGTCAGGATTGGTCTTCGCTTCAAGCTATCATCACTTGGGAGTTCAATCTTCAACTCAAGACAAGTTGGCACTGATGGCATACGAAAATATGATGATTGGACTCCTCTACAGTTGGTTCTTTGGCAACTTAAGTGAGTTTAGTTTGGATGGAGTTCTCTTTTTGGTTGTGGGATGTCTCTAATGATAGAATTATACGGACAATCGCTCAAGAGAGATGTGTTGAGCTAGAACCCGCTTAAGTATGCAAGAGGGATTCAGAGTTCCTTGGAATGGTAAGATTCTATCACACGTTCATTAGAGGTATTATAGTGTTGAACACAAGAGTTTCTTTTATAAAGCGGTTGGCAAGGATATGGATGTGCTCTATGTAAGAAAAGCAGTGAATTATGCATCAAGTCAACTATGGAGGCTTGAGATGGACTATTTGACATATGAGATCTGGAGTTATCTATTGTGGAGCATAGTGGTATTATCTACTTGGACATGAAGAGTGATATCTACGTGAACCATAAGAATCTAAGGGACATTTTTAGTAAGTTGGTTTGAGATTGTGACATCAGTGTTGGGTTCAATTAACTAAATGTTTTTGGTTTAGAAGTATGTGTTATCTTTAGAAGAAATAAAAGTCGTTGCTAATGCCGTTAGCAAATTGGAAGAGCTATGCTAAGAAGATTGGACGGCACCATGGATTAAGTTTTGTGTTTAAGAGTCACAACTCAACCTGAGCATATATATAGTTAATAGTGTTTTGAAGTTGGAATCTATTTTGGACCAAGAGAGAGTAATACATGAGGATCAATTGGAATATGGATGTATGAAGTAGTCGATTTGATATCTTGGACTAAAAAAAAATCTAGCAAGACATGTTGAGAAGTATTGTGTTACATTTTGGAATTAGTGAGGACAAGAGTTTGTCACCCAATGGATTCCAAAGTGGTCTTTGTGAGAAGCATATGGAGTGTTAGTGTGAAGAATAAGCTAGCACCCAGCTGCAACAGTTCATTGAGGTTGTAAAAAAGGAAAAGAGAAGAGGCCTAACAATTGGAAGAGTACCAGAGAGTTGGTTTGTGGATACTTGATAGTTAATTAGAGGGCCTATCAACATCTGGGGATCAGCGAGTATGCTATTTGGAGTAAAAGTCAAGAGGAATCTTTGTCAAGACGGTGGAACTACTCGAGAAAGTGAAGAAGATCCAATGGCAGGGTGTATTCTAGTGTCTTGATCATCATCTTCCAAATCTCGAGGACGAGATTCATCTTAAGGGGGGTAGAATTGTAACACCCCAAATTTTGCACTTTTAGAAATAGAGTAAAAATGATTTATTTTGTAGTTTTGTGCTCATAAAAACATAGGTAAAAGAAATTTTTCTTTAAATTAAAATCCAACGTAAGGGTAACAACATGTTTGAGCATACATACCGTTGCATTGATACTTTTGTGATGAGTGGTTTGGAAAATAAATTCAAATCTCAATCTTTAAAATATTGCTTTCAAGTAGTGGTTTAAAAAGAATTTGAAAATTTGCAAAAACAAAAGTTAGATAAGATGCCTTGTTTTTAAAATCTAAAGGCTTGGAAAAGGTTTTGAGACATGTTAGGACGATGCCTCTCTTTCCGGGAATCTTTTCGACCTTTTTCGGGATTAAATTCATGTTTCTTGGAGCTTTGTCTTTTTCCTCGATCAATGCAAAAGTCTTTTTCGGGAGCTAAACCACTTTGGTTGTGTTCCTTATCCTTTCATCTATTCCCAGGAATTTTTCTAGTATTTTTTGGAGCTCAGAGATATTTTTTTGAGCCTAAATAGTAATTCTCGATTTTCTATAATTATTTTAATTCCGAAAATCAATATTTACTAAAATATCTCGGATTTCCAAAGTATCCAAACCCTACGTATATATATATGCCGGCGTAGCCCTCGACGCGAGGATTCCAGAAGTACAACCCGTTTTTCGAGCCGCCACATGTAGCCCCGTAGATCGGACGCCGAAGTTCTCCACAGCTAGGTTTCCGACGAACTCTTCGGCGAGCTTTTCTGGCCATCTCGTACGTTCCCGACGACAACCTCCACCACTAGAAGGTAGCCCTCTTCGTCCTCTACGCCGTCGTGTCTTCCGTTTCTCGAATCCATGTCCGTTTGATGCTTTCCCTAACAGTTCTCTCTCTTTCCCGACGAGGACATCCATGGCCGGCATCTTTCCTTCTCCGTTCCGGCCAGAGCTGGTCCCGTGCGCCGCCACTAGGAGGTCGACTGCGCCGCTGCCTGATGCCCCAGCCCCGCGCGTTCACCCCAGCGCTTCGGCCCCTGGTCTCGCGTGCACTGCTTGGCAGGGCAAGGCCGCCGACGCACCTTGCACGGTGGTGCGGGTCAGCCCGACTCTGCGGGCCATGTGGCCTGGCGTCACGCCGCCGCCGGCCGCGACCGGTCGGTCATCCCTCCATGCTGGTCGAGGCTCCCTCCTCTCCCTGCATGGTGGAACAAAGCTGCAACAGTAGTTTCCCCATGGCTGCGTACGTGAAGACGAATAGAGGTAGAAGATGGAGTATTTACAAGATTGCCATCCGGTAATTATCATTTATCTTTAATCCTTCGCCGTTTCATCATTTTAGCTCCGTTTCGTCTCGTTCTCGTTGCGTTAGTTTCGTGTCGTCGAGATCTACGCAGTAGAGTTATTAGTTTTCAGATCACATGTTTATGAATTTATTTTATTAAAATATTAATTGTGCCTATAATTAATTAATCGCCGATTAATTAAAGTCGATTTAGGTTTTTGATTTCGATTCGATTGCACGAGTTTCATCGTAATGTGTGGTACGTGTTAGCAGCAATGTTTAGCATGTCTCCCGTCTTGGAAATTTATAAGTTAAATATTAATATGATTAACCTACAACCAATTAGTTTTCTAACTTAAAAGCAATATATATATATATGTTACACTTCAGTATTTAATAAATGATATTCATATGATTAATTATTAATATAAATGTAGTCCTAAATTATAGTTTTATTAGTTTAAACACACCTTGCATATATTAAACTTGTTAGATGCTCTCACGTGCATTTTACTTTTGCAAAGTTAAAGTTTGACTTGATTAATCTATACGGCAATATTTATAAATAAAACATGATTTGTTTTAGCTCAGATTTAGGAGTATATATTGTGAACTTAAATATTAACTTGATTAAGATTAATGTGCAACTAGCTTTCTAAATTAATTAAAAGCAATATAGGTTTTCCACGTCGGCCTTAATAAATGAATATTAAACTGGTTATATCGATTTAAATATATGTTTTGATTATAATTGGTTTAGCTGAACTCACGTCATATTCAGTTATAGTGTAGATGCTCTTACATGTTCTTTTAATTTGAAAAGTTAAAGTTTATTTTGATTAAATAATACATGCACATCCGCTCCTTAATACATTATTAATTATTCCATTGATAAATCCTAAACTGATGTAATGCTTACATCATTTTGGTTTTCCTTTTAAAAAAAATAATAAATGCAAGGGCTTATACGTGCTACATATGTTTGAATATATACTCTCACTTGTTATTATATCTTTGTAAGTCAAAAATTTAATTTGCATAAATGATATCAAAATAACTATAATTAAGATATGAATAGTTTATCTTAGTTTTCTAAATCTAATAACTCAAGTATAAAATGACTTAACTCAATTTTAGATATTCACCTGAGATATCTTATACATATTTTATGATAATTAAAATAGATAAAGCATATAGTTTTCTTTCCAACGTAAATCCTTCGATAGATGTTTCTGTTTTACCGTAGCTCCGATTAGTGTGTCTTTCGCGTGTGTGTGATCGTAGCAATGCGTAGATTAGATTTCAAATCTTTTTTATTGATTGGTGTATTGATCTAATCTAGTATGTTTGCTATGCATGCTTGTTCGGATGCTTGTGTGGTGCTTTTCGGTCTTGTCCAGTCGGTGAGTTTGCATTGGTGATCTATAAGAAGTTGGAGATCAAGAAGAAGAAGAAGAAGAAGAAAACGTTGAAGATTGAAGGTTACCGAAGGATCGGTGTTTAAGGCAAGTATAGCTTGGGTTTTCTTTCTGTGACCATGATCTTGGGCTTGTTTAATGAAATGTGGTATAAACATAAATGATGAATGTTATCCTTTGGCAAAAGCTGGGATTTAACGTATAGCTGTGAGGGCTATATGGCTCTAGCTCTAGTCGTTTGAGAAACCCTTTTCTAGCTAGTTAGAGGTCTGCGAGTTGGGTATAGGATAGCCTCTATCCTATTGAGCCTAGCTTTGGAAGCGGCCTTATACTTTATTTTTGGAAGGGGGGTTCCTATATCTAATGACCCTGCGGCCCTGGCCGGTTAGACGAGCTCTTGGGTGGCTTTATATGGTTTCTGGTGTTTTGGACCTTGCAAACCCATACATTTGGAAATCATGACTCACAGTGAAAGTGTACAACCTCTGCAGAGTGTAAAACTATTATAATAGCCGTGCCCACGGATATGGGCGGCCCGGAAAACTGAAGGAATTATTGTATGTTCATTTAAATTGTTTATGTGCAATTCATTATTCAATTATACTTGATCATGTGGCTATGGAATGCACTACCTTGTTGCTATATTTGCTGAGTTCGACATGGACTCACCCTTGCAATTTCCCCCACACCTTAGGCTGCTGGAGTCTGAAGGAGTTAGGCTTGTGATCAACTAGTCAGTTGGATCCAGGGGAGTGAAGTCTGCACCCGGAGATCAGAGTTGTCTATCCGTTGATTACTTTCTAAGGTTATCTCTTTTGCTAAGTTCGTTATATATTAAGCATTGTGAATTGATACTGCCCCTTCATTTGTAGCTATATGTGAGATTTGATTCTAAAGACTCACATATGGTGTGCATTCGGCTTTGTCCTTAAAACCGGGTGTTACACCTGCAACCTCATGTGACAATGTAGACTCCTACACCCCAGTCAAACATGGGGGATTACAAGGGATGGACAAGGCTGTCACCACCTGCTGCCTACCCCTCAACCGTGGAAAGGGACAATGCATTCACCTGTCTCTCCATACCCAAACACCACACTTGCGTATACAGAAACTACCCAAATTTCCTCGGGTCCCCGACCCTACGGATCAATAGGTAAAGAACTTGGGGACACCTAACAACATGATGAACTGCCACCTCAATTTTGCTCTAATTATGATTATATAAGTTATATGAGTGTTTAAGCATAAAGTCATGTGTGCTAGTTTCATGACATACAAACTACAGACTAGTTCATATATCAAGATTATAACACGATAACTATACTCTAGTTCATAAGTATGACTATAAATATCATATGAGAGCATAACTTTAGAAGAACTCATATCTCTATTCATACCCAAAGGTCTCTTCTTCCAAGGAGTCAAGCTCTCCAAGGTAGCTTTGCCTTGCTCTAAAGCTACTAAAAAGTAAAACTACTACTAGAGAGTGAGGGAGTGAGGTGTTGCTCAAGTGAAGTGTGTTTAGAGCGGGGGTACCCCTCTACTTATAGACGAGCATAGGCGGTGCTACGAGCTATAATTGGCACGAGGACCAGCTCCCACCACCTTAGCATGGTGGCATGCCATCACTAGAGCGAGGGATGGCTGAGCAGCGTTGATAGGGGGTCGCCCGCCCCCTAACTGAGCCACCCCACCACCGACTTCGTGTGGTAGGACTTGGGCTGGACATGGGTCATTGCTCTGTGTGGTTTTGCCCTGGTTGAGTTGATTTGATGGGCGTCTCCCTTGTTCCTTTGCGCAAATCAGCATCAGAAAGCGCCTTTCGGTGAATTATTCCATGTATTTGTGTTTGTGACCTGCAAAATGATGTTCTCCAAATACATGTGGAACTTGGTTAGTAGTAAATGCATATGTGATCAAAATTGCTTATTTCTCCTCTTTTTGTGTCTTAATTGGTGGTTGGATTTGATTGGTAAAGACCGCCAACAAGCTCCCCCAAGCTTAACATTTGCTTGTCCCGAGCAAATAGCTAAATTATTGGTTGTTGATCAGTAGTTGCTACGATGATGAATATAATTCACAAGTGCCATGCCTATAACAAAGTATTCTTCCTCAATTTAAATAAGATGGCATTCTATCCACCTTTTAACTTAATCCCTGTGGGGCTTATTGCTTTTCCAAGTATTAGGTAGTTGCAAGATAGAATGGTTTTAATAGAATTACCAATCATTCATTCTTTGATCATCCTTCTATCCAGAGATTTTATGAGTTTTGCAAAATAAAATGTAAGTTCCTCACATGATTCACTCAATCGCTCAATGTGTATGATCCTCACCAAAGCATTTGATTGTTTTGCCTTCTTTTCATCCTATCTCTAAAAGGCTTTGAGTGGAGTTTGAGGTAGGTATGAATGAGAGGCATACTTATATCACATATATTGCTAAGTCAAAAACCAGATCCAAGGAGATGCAAGTCATACACTTTGATCAAGATGTGCAAGTGTGTGGTATATATATTTTTTCTAATCCTAATATTTTTGGTACTCCTTTGATCATGACTTTCTCTCTTTTGATAATTGCCTTAGAAGTATGGGCTATCTCTCTCTCTCTCTCTCTCTCTCTCTCTCTCTCTCTCTCTTTTCAATACTTTGGAACCTTCATGTGTTCCATTTTTTTCTTTTTTTTTCTTTTGTTACTTTGAGAGCTTCATGTGTCTCCCTCTCTTTTTTAGCATAGGCTCATACTTCTTTTTGGCATATGAAAACTTTGGAGAGAAAGACTCATGACAAATGAATGGAGTTTTTATTTTAGGTGGATGGAAAACATGTTTTTGCGTAACTCTCAATGTAAGAGTTAGCATTTTAATTGTGGATGTTCATGAATCTTGATCATGGGTGCATGACGAGAATCTCAACAAGGATCACAACAATTTGACAGAACTCAATGTGAATATAAGTAGCATATGACTAGGGTTTTGAATTTGAATCATGTCATATGGCCTGGTAGGAATTCATAATCATTGATGAACTTTTGATTTTATCATTTTTAAATGAAAAACTCCAGATGTTAAGTTTCTCTTAGAATAAAGTCATAGCATATTCTATTTACCATATCATAACTTACAACAACTTAGAAAATGATCATACTTTTGCAACCCACAAGTTTTAAGTTTTAGGAAGAGATATTTTAGCCAACAAACTTAATCTTAAGGAATACTAAGTTACAACCTAGACACAAATGAATTATAGACATAGCAACTATTCATTATTTGAACAAAGGAGAAACTAAACATTCTTAAATCACATATGAGAGTGGAATTTTGTTGTTTTTATCATATTTCATTTTTTTATTTATATTTTTTTTGATTTTTTAAATGCTAATAATTAAATAAATGCAGAAAATAAATAATGCAAAAATTAAAATGTAGAAAATAAAAGATACTACCTACCTTTGCAGGGGTCCTCCCCAAGCTAGCTCACAGCCAAGAGACGATTTTGAGGTAGGTTATTTGTTTAGTATATCAACTAATGTTCACACTTAGTAATTTTGGTACAATGATCAAGCTAGACACTATGTTTCGTTGGATCAAGGTAGACTGATTATCCTATGCCCCATGCCTAATTTAATAAGTCTATAAAAGTATGATCGCGCAAGAATCACACCTACACCAAAACTTACTTTGTAGAACATTAAAAGACGACTAAGGTTTATTCGATGGTGATAAAAGGTAAATTTTAGGTGTGTATATAGATGGTTTGCCAGGATTGCTGTTTATTCAACTAGTGTTTATACATAGTAGTTTTGGTTCAATGATTAAATTAAATATCTAATCAAGGTAGGCCAAATAACCTAAGCATGATGCTTAATTTAAAAAGCCTATGAAAGTATGATTGCAAATAAAAATCATACCCAAACCAAAACGTGCTTTGTATAAAAGTGGGAAGAGGCAATTTTTAATCAAACCCCTTTTATTATTTTCTCATTTTCCTTTATTAGTGCATAAATTGGAAATTCAAAATTTTAGCATAATTGTAAAACATAACTACCAATTTACCTTTGGCAAGGACTCACCTTTTAAAGTCTAATGAATGGGACCCTTCCCCGTTCAGTTCTTGCTTGATGGGGCGCCCGATCCTGGAGAAGTGGATGTAGAGGGCTGCTCTTTTTCATTTGGTGTTGTTGAAGGTTCGGCCTCCTAACGCTCTTTTGCCTTTTCTGCAGACTGGTTAGGGTTTGGTGGATCAAAAGTGGTGTTACCACCCCTCGTGGTCACCGCTTTTACATTTTCACGAGAATTCTTAGGTTGAGTAGGAATTTTTCCATTACTATCAATAGGAATTGCAGCAGCTATTTGAGCTAGTTGTGTTTCTATCATTTTATTAAAACTCAATTGATTTTTAACAGCAGAAGTTAAACCTTCGATTTGAGAATTTATATTTTCAAGAATTTTATCGTTTGACATTAATTTTTTGTAATATTTTCATTAATTTTTGTTTGGCGTAATACCAAGTTTCTGAAAGAAGGTTGATTCAAATTGTAATTTGAATTGTAGTTCGAATTACCTTACGGGCGGGACTGGTTGTTCCACCCGTTATTACCTGATGGTTGGCGAAACCCGTTGTTGATGAAGGCAACTTCTTCATGGGTTTCAGGGCAATCATTCCCCGAATGGCCAACGTTTCCACAGACCTCACACGTCATGTGTGAGTCCATGGCCTGGATGGTGCCCATCATGGCGTCCTTATCTTGGGTCCATTCCTCCAGTCATGTTATGCATTCCTTTTTCTATTCTTTTCCTTCCCCAGCTTTGATTCAACACCATTTTATTGATGAGAGCCATGGCTCCATCAATGGTGAGGGAAAGGAAAGCGCCTCCAGCAACATTGTCGAGGTGGCCCCTAGACATGGGTATTAATCCATCATAAAAATTTTAGAGCACTAACCAGTTTTCAATCCTGTGGTGTGGGCATGCTTGGATGTAGTCCTGTAGCCTCTCCCATGCCTCAGTAATGGTTTCCATGGAGTTTTGCTGGAAGTTCAAAATTCGTCCCCTTAGGGCATTGGTTTTGCCCATGGGGAAGAACTTGGCAAGGAACGCCGTGGAACATTTGTCCCACGTCTTGATAGCTTCCTTTTCCTTGTAGAACCACCGCTTTGCCTTCCCCAAAAGGGAGAAGGGAAACAAGCGGATTCTGATGCTTTCAGGTGTGACATCCTTGATGATGATTGTGTCACACAACTCGAGGAAGTGTTGGAGATGCACATTCGTGTCGTCGCTTGGCAAACCACAGAATTGGTTTGCCTGCACCATCGTGCTAAGACCAGTATGGAGCTCAAAGTTCCCATCCCCAATGTTAACAGCGGGCCCAATGGGCACATTGGTAATGAATGGGTGGAGTAGTCGCGAAGGGTCTTGGCCATGATTGGAGTAGCGGATGGTGCGGGGGTGACTGGTTCGACTATCGGAAGAGTAGCAGAAAAGATGTGGCATGAGACCGTTACATCCTTAGGAGTGCCTCCGGATCTTTGGTGTAGTTGTTCAACAGATCAAAACCGGTCATACAACATCCTATTTTCATCCACAACAGGAGAAAACAAGCAAAGTTACCCTGCATAAACAATGGCTACTGTACATGCATATTATCATGAATATGTCCTACAAGATTCTTTAATCAATTATGCCTTCCCCGACAATGGCGCTAGAAATGCTTGTTAGCATTTCCAAACGTAATCACAAGGTGTGGAGATAGAATCCATCCCCGGCAATGGCGCTAGAAATGCTTGTTGGTATTTCTTAGTGTCATCACTAATGATTAGCAATGCCACTAAGTAATAGCCTTGATAGTTCCTTAACAATTTTAGATATTTATCCACAAGTGCACAGAGCTATCATTGTAGCATTTCACCTAGAAGTACTCAAGGTATCATTATTTATATTTTCCCAAAGGAAGGCATTTGATTAAGAGTCTAGTATGGATATAAACTTGAATAATAATGCTTGAAAGTACACCAATTGTTTGTAGCAGGGGTAAAAACGGTGATTTCAAGATAGTAATGCGTGCATGTCAAAGCGACACGTGTGACCCCAAGTGGCCCATGTCGATTGGCTTGTGCTAGTCGACACGGTTCACTCACGGGGGCTACACCATGGCATACCACACACCGATGTTCACCAGAGGAGAGATCGTCATGACCCAAGGGAAAGAGGATGATGAAAGGCGCACTGCTGCCAGATCTATCCTACGACATCTCGATCATGAAAAATGGAGTCACATTAAACTGAGCTCTGCGGGTCGATCGCCAGGCAAGGTCGCGCGACTACGCCATTCAAGTAATTGGGTCATCGATGAGCACACAAAAGAAAAAGAAGTGCAAAACACAAACTAAGGAATTTTATTCATCAAAAGACCCTAGGTACAACCTAAAGTCCCTGGCCACCTCCGCGGAGGATATCCTCCATGTTTACGGTGGCCATGGCAGCGACAAAGCCACCAACCAGTTCCTCCTGCTCTGCCTGCCTAGCATGGTCTAGGAACCCAGGCACCACCTGATGGAAGTCCTAGTCAGTGCGGAGCTATAGGGTGGCGAGGGCAATGCCAGCTCCTTGCTGAATCTCGGCCACCACAGCGCATTCATGGTTCTCCACCAAGAGAACCTCTTGAAGATGAGCCTCCTCCATCTCATGGTGAGAGGCCTCCAGTTGCTCCTCCAATACTAACAACAAGAAGACAGGAGGATTAGGAATGGCAAGCAATGAATGGCACAACAAGATGAAGAAACACCCTTACCAATAATGTGGGCCTAGGCATCGATAGCCACCGCCAGCATGGCAGCAGTCTCCCTCTCTAAGGCCTTGAGGGCCACCCTAACGGCGTCAAGACAGCGCTCCAGCTGGCTCACCTCATGGGTGGTGTCGGAGTAGCGCTGGTGGGCCTCGTCCACTTCGCGGACTAGTTCACAGAACTCAGACCGATCATCTAAGGAGGACGACGATGAGCTCGACCCCTCGGTGGGAAGGGTCATGGCGCGAGAGGCGCTGGCGGCCCCTCCAGACATGGCGTGGGAGGCGGCCCTGCAAACACTCATAGTCAACATAGGTTGAACCCTCAAACTTGAACATCATCCGAATGCACTTACCCCTGATCATGCAGGCAAGGACAAAGAGGCGATGGTGCCCCGCCGGCACCTGGTGACTCCTCCAATGGCCATTTGTCGTGGTCCATTCTAGCCTACGAAGAAGGAACTCTAGACATGCGAGAGCAAGAATGGGGAAGCGGTAGAGCAGGTGACCCAGAACGAATGCCTCCCCGTCATACCACTCTGAGTGTATTTCTAGCTGCTGAGGATACTCAAGGCACACGTGCGTACATTCACATTTCTTAACTATTTGGAAAAACCCCGCAGAGCACGTGAAGCAATCAAAGGGAAGGCGGAACGATAGATTCCCATGCAGCGGCGTGAACTAAGTAAGCTACACACATCCCCCTCTTTCCATATCATTTTGATTTATGCACCCGTGTTCTGCGACGCACGACTGCTCGTGAGTGGGAGCCATTATGCTTTGACATGATTGGGGAAGCCAACCACCCCCAAGATCGTGCGTAGAATGACCCGCCACGAACATGACCTAGTGTCAAGCTTAGGAAACCCACTCTTTGGATGGTCCTTAGAAGGGCTTGAGGCCACAAAAGGGATAGGGGCAGAGAGGTGATGGGCCTAGACAAGTCGAGTCAGTGGTGTGGAGCCACATTGCCATCTGTCTATGTGTTCGAGTCATCCATCGGGGACCAATGTGCTTGATGGCTAATGATTTATGGGATGTCTCTTGGTGAGTCACAGCTAAACTCCACATCAATTAGGGAGGATATTAGGTCCTGCTTGGATTACCCATCGACTCCAATGAGGCGCACCGCTCTGACCGCGTGGTGACAGTGGACATGCCTCTACCCACATGGGGTGAAACCAAACCCACCTATAACAGGGCATCATGACCTCTCAAGGTCAGTAGAGACACCGGGAAGATAGAAGTTGGGTCCCCATGACCTCATAAGGGGGTCAAGCTAATCCAAGACGAAAACTCCTCTCGGCATCTCTAGGTCCAAAGACCTACAGCTACCTTCAAAGACTCACAAACCGTTAGAGGTTTACGACCTCTCTAGGAGAGATCGACAAAGCAGATGGCCCTGGTAACATAATAGAGTCTTCCTCATGAAGTGATGTGAGCCCCAAAGCATGATCACGGCTCGGTCACACGAAAAAAATGAAAGGTCCAAGACCTACAAGCCAACGCAAGGTCATAGAAAACCTCATGAATGCGCTAAGTGAGGTCAGGGATACGTTTCCTCGCATCAAGCCAAAAGCCGCGACCCTAGTCCAGCGACTCGGGGACTCGCAACAGGCACAAAAGGAAAACCAAGCGTACAGAAAAGAGCATTCTTTTTGCTTAAATCCCTAGAAGTACTAGAAGTACAAGAGCGGTCGATCCGCTTAAAATGGTACTGAGCCACGGCGTTGCCACCTAGGCGGCATCGTCAGGGTCCCTAGAGGCGCCTACTACTGGTGCAAAAGGAAGAAGACGAGAAATTGCTTCACTCCCCATCTCGTAGCACTACAACCTCTGGGGTGGAAAGGTGTAGGGAGGAAAGGATAGGGGCGGAACCAAGCCCGTAGGCCACCACCATCATGCTTTAGAAGGCATGATGGAAAGACCAATGCCTCCCCAATACCTTAGGTAGCCCCAAGGGTGACCTACAGGCTCTGGGAGGAGTTAGTTGTAGTCCTTGGTGCTCGTGTTTTAGCGAACCCAAACCTACAGGTTCAGGGGTGCGCAAGAATCATGAGGACCTACGGTCGGCCTGAACACCGCCTCAATCCTCTCCCACTCGCAAAATCCATTCTAGCACTAGTTGTTGGATGGGGCAACACTGGCTCCTACCACCACTATCAACAACTAGAGGAACACATGACAGAGACCACACGGTTCTCCTTGAGCTTTTCTCTCCCATTCCCTCACTCTCTTAGCAAGAAAGTAGAGAGCAATTTGTAGTTATAGCCAAGGGTGCCTCGAACGGTAGAAAGGCCTCCATTTATAGGCCTAGGTGGACTGAGCAGCCTGAAACCCCCATGTCATGTGGTGGAGCATGGGAGGCCACAACCAAAGTCAGATGCCCACATGAGGTCGGGAAGTCGAGACCCTCCCAAAGGTAGGACCAGTACAACATCGATGAGACCACTTGGCCCCGCCTGGGTCTCAAACCCTAAAGCACGACACACTGGCCTGGCAAAGCTTAGTAGTCACATACCACATCGTCAGGGCATCCTAACAAGGCCAAACATAATGGCCACCTACTGCATTAAATGCACCAACCCATGAGGGGTCAAGCAACGAAGCTCGAATAGGCCACGACTACAAACCCACGCACAAATACACATGCATCTTAGCGCTTTCACGATCACTTCATGATCACAAAAATGCTTGAGGGCTGCTATCAAGGTTATAACCCTGGGGTGTCTCAAGGCATCGATTAGTTAGCAGGCCAAGCGACCCACAATACATCAGCCAGCAAGAGCCTAAATGATCAAGGCCCAACTAATCCAAGAAAACTAGGCCAAGCGCTAAGGCAGGGGCCGACCATGACCCCTTCATCAGACTTAGCCACATAGCATACGAGAGACGCATGACCTCTCCACCATCCTGACCCCTAGGAAGAACAGGAAGAGGTCAAGCATAGCCAAGCATGCCTGCTTTGACAAGGGTAGGCATGCCATTCTAACCCCACAAGGACTGAGGGGATAGCGGTCACCTTGGTCTGGTCAGACGCCATCCCTACGCCACGTAGCTTAGACAAGAAAACACCACCCAAGGTGGTGAAGACTGGTACGATAACCACTAGCCAAATATGGTCCAACAAGATGCATGTACGATTCCACCCACTATGGGATGGGATCCACGATGAAGGCCTTGACTTAGAGGCCATCCGGACTAGTCAAAGCCACGACCCCAACGATCAGGGTTGTGGCCTTCAGCTCCTCCGACCAACAAGGTGACCGATGGCCTAGGGTGGCTACCAACTCCTGTATAATGCCCCAGGAAACCAAGAGGCAATGACAAAGACCATGGTGGAGACCTTGTCGCACAGGACAGCTGGTGAACCTCCACCATGCCTATAGTGCCATTTTACCATTTTACTCATTCTCCATCGTGCCAGGGCACCATCTTTAGACATCCTCTATCATTTTACTCATTCTCCATCATAGCAGGGCTCCTAGAGCTTCCCTTCAGGCAGCCCATCTCCTAGCTCTAGTTCTCCAACCTCTTCCACCATTCTTGCACCCCCATTGTAGGAACTTCAAAGCATTCAAGCGAGGAACATGCACTTGATCATCTCTGTGACTAGACATAGGGCTTTGGCCTAAACTAGTATAAATCCTCATATCTTTTGGAGGCTACCATTGTATTCCTAGAGTAGCGCAACAATCATATAAATTTACTACTCTAGTTTACAAAACACTGACATTTTGTGTTCGTGGTTCAGGTGAGGGCTCATGAGTCGAACCTAGGGATGGTATGTGGTTGGTTTTGACTAATGAGGATTCCTCAACACTTGACATGACTTTGGCCTAGAGAGGTTTGGTTCTTATGATGGAAGAAGCATTTTTGGCTATGAAGTGCTCAAGGAATTCTACTTATTCTGTCATGGTTTTATGTGTAAATCTACCTTCGGTGGTCATGTCAAGGCACTTATCAGCTTCCATGTCAATACCCAAACAAAAGAGTCACGGCAAAATGCTGTCGGGTAAAGACAAGTCTAGGTTGTCATAAATTAACTTTGAAAACCTGGCCCATGCTGCACCTATAGACTCCTTCTCGTACTGCTCAAAGTTGAGGATTGCCCTTGGTAGAGAGATGATATGAGACATAGGGAAGAATGCAAGACAAAACTTGTCTTTGAGTTCATCCCAGTCCCCATTCATACTTTCTATGGCATGTGTGTGCCATTGCTTCGCCTTTCCTATGAGAGAGAAGGGAATCAATTTCCACCTTAGTGGTTCTTGTGTCATACCTGAGATGCTCATGCATGAACACATTTCCTCAAACTCTAGCAGGTGATTACACGTGTTTTTGTCATCATGCCCGAAGAAGGGTTGTGCCCAAACCATGGCTTTTAAACTAGGGTGGAGTTCACGGCCAAATGAAAGGTTTGGTTTTGGTGGCTCAGTGAACCCCCCTTTAAAGCGGAAGGATTTAGAATTTGAGTTGGCTTCATGATGGAAAAAATAAAAAGAAAATATTTTTATTTTTGTAAAAAGAAAGGATATAGATACGAGGATGAACTTGGTTCAAAGAAAATAGCAACCATTCCCCAGCAACGGCGCCAGAAAGCTTGTTGGTATTTCTTAACACAAACAGAAAGATTTCGCAAGCGCACGGAATTACCGTTGTAGCCTTCATCCAGAAGTATTCAGGGTATCGTATTTTCTACAGGGAACGGAAGTACTTCTTCTATCTAATTTGTCCAAGGACAACACAAGGGTCAAGTTGGAAAGGGTAGAGATGGATTCCTATGGCTTTTGGGTCTATGAGAAGATAAACTATACTTTCACTTGCTTACTTTGGGTACTAGAGCGCACCTAGTCTGCCAGGTGATACTGGCCTATAGCTCTACGCCATACCCAAACATGGGGGATTATGAGGGACGGACAGGGCTATCACCACCTGTCACATACCCCTCAACCATAGGGCACGAGGCAAACGAAGGTAGCCTCTAGCCTAGACACCACATCTATGCTATCAACTAGTGATTGGGCCTCTCTCCTTTGGACTTATGTAGAATGGTGTTTATGCTTTATTCCTTTGCACATTCTTAGCCCTTTATGTGTATTTCCACAAATGCCCTCCTGCAAATGGTCAAACACCAAAACTTGTGGAAATTGTTAGTTTTAAAGCTCTATTTCTAAGTTTGGTGTTTGTGTGCTAGGGTTTTATGCGAGTGTTGGTGGTTGATTATGTGAGTTAAGCACCGCCAACAATGGCCCTGATCATTGATCAAGTCATAATCTAGAAACCCTAATTAGAGAAGAACCTTAGAGCTCCACCATATTCTAGGGCATAGCTAGCTAGGCAAGATCTAGAGGGAGGCATGCTTTGCTTGGATTCCTGATCTTATCAAGAGCATGGCTTGGTAAAGCCCCTTGTACCCTCTTTTGTATCTTTCATTATTCATATGTTTACTACAATTGATTCGACATTGTTCTTAATATCATTCATGTTCCTAGTTATCATGTTCATTGTCTACTTTGATTATATGCTTAGTATAGCTAGATTATCATTATATTCAAGCATAAGTTCGTATAGCGCTCGCTCCAAAGTACAAGGGGTGAGTGGTTGACATTGTGTAAGCGTGGTGCTTATACATTGTTTACCTATGGATGCACTCAATATTCTAGGCCATGTGGTAGATCGCGGATGTGACACTCCTGTTGAGTCCTTTGTAGTCCACTCCCTGAATATAGGTCAAGTAGGATCTAGTTACGAAGGAAGTCATGCTCTGTTCTTGATCTTCCTTAGTAATATCCCTTATGTGTAGATATGAAGTTGATCTTAGCCATGATTACTAAGTGTAATTGCACTAATCATAGTATGCTTTGACTTGTAATTAAGAATGACTTAGGAATTATTCCTCTAATTTCTACTTAGTCATGCTATTGCCATAGAAAGGAGTACTCTGAGTGTTCAACTATTAACTATCAATGATCATTTATCATATATTTATCATATACCCTTTGACTTACCCCTGTTATGAGTAGAAGTTTGGTTATGGTTTATTTCTCCATCAAAAGTGTAAGTTATCGACATATTCCATTTGCCTGTCTTTTCCTGTGGTAAAAATATAAATAACAATACCTAGAATACTCCCGGGTGAAATGCTATAATGATAAATTATTTGTGCATTTGCAGATCCCTTCATATATATATATATATATAGGGAGAGGCTATTCAGTAGCCAGCTACAGAATAAGTTATTCTGTAGCCACCTCCATTTACCATAATTTTATATACTAATTTACGATAATGTCAATATATATTTACTATAGTTGGGTTACTATAACACATAGGGATATTTACCATAACGTTATAGTAAACCACTTAGTAAGGAGTTACTATAATCTCATAAATTAACATAGTAATTATAGTAACTCAAGGTGGCTACAAAATAAGTTATTTTGTAGCCAGCTATAGAGTAGTTGTTCTATATATATATATATATATATATATATATATATATATATATATATATATATATATATATATATATATATATTCTTTCTAGTCACAATAGAATATCTAAGTACTTCTTAGTGTCATTCTAGAAGTGATGCTAGAAAGTATCAACAAGCATTTCTACCATCATAGCTAGGGATGACAACTTAGCAAAAGTGATGTTAAGAAATATCAATAACATTAGGTGGCTACTTAAATCATTGACAAGTTAATAAATACCAACAATGCACCAAGGAGATGACCTGACTCGTGTCAACGCAGAGTTCGATCGAGTCTAGAAACTACCCCGAGAGGTATTTCAGGACTAGACGTGTTAGGTCAATGATGACCGGACGCGTCCCAGCGTCTGCTCTTGTCTTCCTCGTGCCACCGCAAACGTCAGCATACGTCAGTGCTTGACCAGACACAAAAATGTCGCATCTGATCACGCACTTCACTCAGGGTCCGATCATGAACCCTAGCCATGCCTTCACTGCACAACTAACCGGACACGTAGGTCTAGGGTCCGGTCCTACATCCAGTCATCTCTAGTGACCTCCTCGATTTCATCAACTTCTCCACCCTTGCTCAAATGTGTTAACCACCAAGTGTATCACCTTGTGCACGTGTGTTAGCATATTTTCACAAATATTTTCAAGGGTGTTAGCACTCACTAGAATCTAAATGCATATGAAATGAATTAGAACATCTAGTGGCACTTTGATAACTGTATTTTGATACGAGTTTCACCCCTCTTAATAGTATGACTATCTATCCTAAATGTGATCACACTCGCTAAGTGTCTTGATCACCAAAACAAAATGGCCCTATGGATATCACCTTTGCCTTGAGCCCATTTTGTTTTTCTCTTTCTTCTTTTCCAAGCCTAAGCACTTAATCATCACAATGGCCATCACCACCATCACCATGATCTTCATTTCATGATCTACCACTTGGAATGTGCTACCCTATCTCATGATCACTTAGAGTCAAAGGGTTAGCACTTAGGGTTTCATCAATTCACTGAAACTAAACTAGAGCTTTCAATCCCCCCCTTTTTGGTAATGGGTGACAACCCTTTCACAAAGATATGAATTAAAATTCATTTGAATCCATGTTGCTTGCCTCAGAATTTTTACCATGTGTAAAGGATTTTGGACAAGTTTCATGAACCCGAATTGGTAGCATTTGCTCCCCCTACATATGTGCTAAGAGTTTGGATAGAAGCTTGCACATATGCATGGATTAGATTTGTGGGAGAGTAATGTCTACCAAATGATGCTAAGGCATAAGAGATGGACCTTTGAAGCATGATACCAATTGGAGTGCACCAAATATACCATCCTTAGCATGATTTTTAGTTAGATGCCACTTGCAGAGACAAAGAACTAGATACCCTGCGAGATCAACATTATAAGCAAGGTTCTAGTTCTACTTGTGAAAACAAATACAAGGCATATCTAACTATCACCTATGCTGCTAGTCTTTCATCAATCAAGCCTACAACTAGCATACACCACACAAGCATGGATATTGAATTTAAAAACTTGTGCCATGCAAGCAAACATATAAAATGCACATTCAAATGCATTAATCAAGTTTATGAGCTTGCTCCCCCTACTTGTGTGCTCAAATTTTAATTGATCCCCTTACTTTCGTATTTCTCCCCCTATGTCAAAGTTTTCTCCCTTTATCATCTTTTCCTTATCTTTGTGCATTACTTCTCCCCCCTTTGTCATCAATGATGACAAAGGTTCAATTTTAGATAGGTTAAGATTATCAATGTCAATCAATGGGGTGAGGATCATTTTTCCAAATTTGGTTCAATCTAGAATACTTGCCAAAGATATTTAACTTGGTTTGATCCAAGGACAAGCTTCTTCACACCTTGTTCTAAGGGTTATTTTGACCATGTTGAGTTAAACACTTATAGCTCATTTTCTAGATCAAATACTAGGATTGGAATCCCACAAACATGTCATATGCTACCACAAGATCAAGTTAAGCATAGAAGCAATAGTGGTACCATACAAGCATCAAATTCATTTAATTTTCATGAATGAGCCTATTAAATATGAGGAATGACTAGATGCACTAAACATGTCCTCAGCAAAGGATGTATGCATGCTAATCAACTTTTATCTTGGCTTGCTCGAAGGAGAGGCATGTCATATAAGTGGGGGGGGGGGGGGTGAATCAACACATATTTGAGAAGTCTAATATGTTCAACTCATTCCTTAGCTTGCAAAACCTTTTCTCATCTAATGGCTTGGTGAATACATTGGCAAGTTGATCTTCGGTGCCCACACTTTCAATTGAAATGTCCCTTTTTTTTGTTGATGATCTCTTATGAATGGTGGCGGACATCAATGTGCTTTGTTATTGCATATTGAACCAGATTGTTGGTTAGCTTGATTGCACTCCCATTGTCACATAGCAATGACACTTTCTTGAACTTGATTCCAAAGTCATTCAAGCTGGCCTTCATCCAAAGTATTTGTGCACAACAACTACTGATGGATATGTATTTAGCTTCGGCGGTTGATAATGCAACACTATTTTGCTTCTTTGATGACCATGAAACAAGTGATCTTCCCAACAATTGACAAGTGCCTAAAGTGCTCTTCCTTTCAACCTTGCATCCCGCATAATCCGAGTCAAAATAACTAGCTAGTTCAAACTTGGCTCCTTTGGGATACCACAAACCAACATTTTGTGTATGCTTCAAGTACCTCAATATTCTCTTTGTTGCCTTCAAATGACTTTCTCATGGTGAGGCTTGGAATCTTGCACACATGCATACACTAAACATAACATCCAGCCTTGATGCGGTCACATAGAGTTGGCTTCCAATCATAGACCGATATAACTTTTGATCCATGTTGCCACTTGCATCAATATCAAAATTTCCATTTGTCCCCATTGGTGTACTAATGGCTATGCTCTCATCCATGGCAAACTTCTTGAGCATGTCTTTGATGTACTTGCCTTGACTTACAAATGTACCATTCTTCATTTGCTTGATTTGAAGACCAAGGAAGTAACTCAACTCTCCAATCATGGACATCTCAAACTCATTTGCCATTATCTTCCCAAACTCTTCACAAAAGTCTTGATTGATTGATTCAAATATGATAACATCAACAACATAGAATTACAACACAAACAAGTCACTTTGAATCTTCTTGATGAAAAGAGTAGTGTCAACCTTGTCCATCTTGAATCCCTTAGAGAGGAGAAAGTCCCTCAACCTCTCATACCATGCTCAAGGTGCTTGCTTCAATCCATACAATGCCTTTTTTAGCTTGTACACACGGTAAGACTTCTTGTCATCTTCAAAACTAGGAGGTTGCTCAACATATACCAACTCATTGATGTAGCCATTGAGAAATGCACTATTGACATCCATTTGATAGAGCTTGATGTTGTGGGCACAAGCATAGGCTAGCAAGATTCTAATTGCTTCCAATCTAGCAACTGAGGCATATGATCTCAAATGTCAAGACCTACAACTTGTGTATAGCCTTGTGTTACTAATCTTGCTTGTTTCTAAAGACCCATCTTAATCTTGCTTGTTTCTAAAGACCCATTTGGTTCCAATCACATTGTGGTTCTTTGGTCTTTCAACTAACTCCCATACTTGATTCCTTGTGAAGTTGTTCAATTCTTCATGCATAGCATTCACCCAATCAACATCCTTCAATACTTCTTCTATCTTCTTTGGTTCAATGGATGACACAAATGAGAAGTGCTCACAAAATGATGCCAATCTTGATCTACTTTGTACACCTCTAAAAATATATCCAATTATAGTATCCAATGGATGATCTCTTGCAATACTTGTTGGTTGGAGAATTAGAACTTGATTGCTTGCACTTGCTTGATCATTATGTTGAGATGATGAGCTAGCCACTTGATCTTGCACATTGTCATGAGAGCCACTTGTACTTGCTTGATTTGTATCATCTTGCACATTTGAGTTAGAGAGCACTTGCACTTGATCATCTTCATCACCATTCACTTGCCTAGGCCTCAATTCACTAACATCCATGTTCTTCATTATAACACCCTAAAAAATCATTTATAATCTAGTTATTAAATTTGAGCATTTACTTAATTTTTGATGCATTATAACCTAGGTAAAATAATAATTCTTGTCTAATTAAAATTAACTATAAGGCTTAGAAACATGATTGATTGCATTCATGCTGAAGTATAAGATTTTGGCTTTTATCTGAGTGTAGGGTTAGAGTTGAGTGGCTTTGAATTCAAATCTAGTTTGAATTTGGAGCAGGTTTGTAAAACAAGAAATTGAAAAAGGTTTCCCTTCCTTTCTCGCCACGTCGGGAAGCTGCGCCTACCATCTACGGCAGCGAGCCGGTATGGCAGGCTCCATCCGTGGTGATGGCGGGTGGGTGACGCTGCCTCCCATTTCTACCACGCCCGTCCTGCCTATAAAACCCACCACCAAGCCTTTCCCTCTCTCCCTTTCTGTTCACAAACAAGCTCGCACCGCCGCCCCGTAGTCCCCCCCGCTCCGGTGCCCAATCGACGTCGCCGACGCACCCTGGAGCTCCGCTGTGACTCACCTCATCCATAGGTGCCCTCATCTCTTCGTTTTGGTAACAAATTGCACAGATTCACCCTCAACCATGAAGGTTTCTCTCTCTAGCTCGAAGTCGCCGTTGACTGGACCCCTTGGAGCCCTCCCGGACGTCGCAAATGCCTTCCTCGGACTCACGGTGAGCCACTCGATCTTCCCGTGCCCTTATTTCCTTGAATGTCACTCTGGAGCACCATATCGGTGAGCTCTAGTCGTTCCGTCCATGGCACCACCATAGGGCCATCGTCCTAACATGCTTCCCTGCCCTTCCTTTCTATCATATCGGACTCGCGTTGATGCGCTCATCGTTCCCGTGCCCTTGGCTTGGTTTGGGGCGACCGAAATCGCCTGTACCAGTGACACTGGTGAGCTTAGGCCACCGGCACCCATGGCGCCACCGTGCTGGCACAGCACACCGGTGAAGGAAGTCCATCCATTCACCTGTGCCGTTAGATCATCAATGACCGGCTCTAATTAGAGCATAACCCTTCGGGGTCATGACTGGCCCACCGTGGACCGTGGACGCGGTGCACAACGCCCACGTCAGCGAATCCATGTACACGTGGTGCACCACACCAATCCCACATAGCCACGTGGTGCCCAGTCAGCAGCCATGTGGGTCAACTCGTAGTCATCTGGCTCTTTTGTAGTTTAGCCCCCGGGTTTTCAATGAATCAACACGCGATCCAATATAGTTCAAAAGTATTACTTTTTAGTCCTATTTTCTTCTATTTTAGCCCCTGTAGTTTTAGAAAATAGTGTGCGCCATCCATAATTCATTTAAATTCAGATTTTATTAGTTTAAATTCAAATTTGAGTTCAGTTTATTTACAGAAATACCATTAAAACTTATTTAATGCATTACTTTTGTGTTTTAAGTCTGATTTGAGTGATTCTTTTGCTCATGTGTTCATAGCAGTACGTAGATTAGTTCTATAAGCTTTTTAATCTATGTTTATACTATTTGGTATACTGTTCTAATAGAAGTTTGTTTGTATGCATGTGATGATTGGATTGGATGCTTGATTGGTGAATTAGAACACATTTAGAGGGTGATTAGTTTGAGGTTTCAGAGGATCAGTCAGGTGACCAGTAGTACTAGGAAGGAGACTTTGAAGAAGGCAAGTGTAGCAAAGGCCCCTTGTTCCTGTGAACTCTACAATTCACATACATGCATGTGTCTAAATTTGAATTACCTTTAAGGACTTTACCTAGATTACTACTTGTACCACATATCCTTGACACCTATGGTTTGGGATGCATTTTGGATAGATGCTGTAGCGCTCAACATAAAATAATTGTTAAACATTACTAAAGGTATTATGCAATGTGTTAAAATGGAGCTTTTTAGCAACAATTAGGGGGCTAGAGTACGGGGTTGAGTGCTCTAGTGCCTCTCCATAAGGACTTAATTCTGAAGCGGCCACCTAGGAGGTTTTGTACAACCCCAAGTGTCATATGGCTCTGACTTTAACCTGTTAACTAGATTGTACTAGCTCGTCTGTAGCTTTCCGTAAGGGCAAGAGGGGGGCACTAGTTGGTATGTTTCTTTTCCTGCTAGGGTGTGTACCGTGTCGTGACCACGAGTGCCACTCCTAGAGGAGGGCCACATATGGCTAGACTATTGAAACCTTAGCAGCTATGACTTGTTAGTGTGACTGGCTAAGGGTTATGTAGTGAAATCCTGCCACACTTCCTAGGTAGAGGTGATGTGGGCTTTGCAAACCCTGACATTGGGAATCACGGCTCGGTGGGTAAAGTTGTATAATTTCTTTAGAAATATTTAACCTATTATAACAGCCGTGCTCACGGATATGAGCAATCTAGATCATTCATGATTAGTGGTTACCATGGATGGTTGGGGACTTGATATAATCTTGATTATTCATTACTACCAATTGGGTTGGGTTTACTCACTAAAGTAGTGATTCAGGATGGTAAAACTTGACCAACTAAAATTGCTAACCGTAGTCAAACCGTGTCTAGCCTTTGAGCCTCATAGATCCCTTTGATATACTTGCTAAGCATGGTGAGCTTACACTTGTTTCACATTCAATGAAAATCCTGGATGGGTAATAGATAATACATATGAAAAGTTTCTAGAGGATGTCTAGGACTACTAAGAAGATGTCCCCTAGTTGGAGTCCCTATGGCGTTTGGGCTTAGTCTTCCACTCTATGTAATAATGTTGCTGATAAGCAAGACTTATGATAACTATGTGATGAAATATGCGATGTAATAAGTACTTTACTTTGATATTATTGCAATTTGAGATTATATGTGTGTTTGAACATCCTGGGCGCACATATATGAGCACTTGGTTTTGCTATGCAAAATTTGGGTGTGATAAATTGGTATCAAAGCTATAACTGACTATAGGATGATCAACCTAGTTAGAAATGGATGTTTTTAGGATCACATTATCTTTATTTTGCTACCTTTAATTTACTATAATTTTCGTGCTTATATTCTATCTATTATCTATTGCAAAAATTATCTTATTCTAATACTCAACCTTTTCAATCTTATAGATGGCCCGCACCAAGCTGACAGCCTGCAAGCGTACCATTGTGATGCCAACAAGGAGGACAAGGTTCATGCTTGGCAAGCGTGTTCCCCCACACCTAGTTGAGGCCTTGAGGGACATGGAGGAGGAACCGCCTATAGAGGTGCCCATGGAGGAACCTTTGGAGGACCAGATGGAGGATGAACCTATGGACGAGGAGACTAAAGAGGGGCCCATGTATGAGGAGACTGTGGAGATAGAAGAATCTAAGGAGGAGCCCATGGAGGAAGCTGAACAGGGGGGTCAGGATGGAGCTGGTGACCCTAATGATGGTGATGATTTTGGCAACTCTGATTCTAATGATGGTGGTGATGGTGGAGATGATAGTGGAGATGATGGTGGTGATGGTGACGGAGATGGAGGAGATGGTGGAGATGATGGTGATGACTACCATGCTGCACTGCTGGCTAAGGGGTGGACCACGGACATCCACTATGATTTGTAGGGCGATGCCTACTACCACCCCAAGCTTCTCTCACTTGTATGTCGCTACCACACTAGGTGCACTATGCAGTATAGGACAAAGCATTGGACCCACCCCGACTACACCGGTTTCTGGGGGACAGAGGTGTACATCCACGAAGGGAATCGGGTGCACTACATCCACCGTGCTATCACTACATGGCTCACACATGCAGCCGCCATCCAGGATGCTGCTTGACAGGCATTGGTGGTCAATCATGACCGCCGCTTCGATGACATTGCATGGGAGGAGGATTGTTATCTTCCCCACCATCGGAGCGGCCAATCCACCAGCAACATCGCCGCACCACTTAGGGAGGAGAACCATAGGCTTAGTCCTACCCTAGTGAGCTTGGCCTAGACCAACACTAACTTGGATCAAGCCTTGGATGAGCTAGATGTCATGGGGAAGGCCTACCTGTAGCTTGCCCTTGAGAATGCTACGTTGAAGTAGTAGCAAGGAGGTCCTAATGTGGAAGCGCTAGGTATTCTTGCTGAATCGTCCCTAAGGAATAGAGGAGGCTTTGGAGACCCCAACACTAGCACCAACATCGACCCATAGGAGGATTTCCCAAAAATATGTAATAAAAACACATAGATGTGTGTGAGAGTGTTTAGTTTCTTTTCTTTTCAATGGTTGAACAATTGTTTGCCTGCCTATTTTTCAAAAGAGCCCCTGAAGTTTTCTAGAATAGAACCCACCGCCCCTATATCTTTTTAAGGAACCCCTGTGTTTTTTCGTTTTCATGCCCGCAATCCCTGGTTTGGTTTAAAATCCGATTTTATTAATTTAAATTCTAAAATCAAGTTTCATCTATTTATAGTTTGCCACTAATCTTGTTTTAGCCACAAAATATTCGTTTTAACTCTGATTTGGTCCGTTCAAGTTGCATTAGGTTCATAATTGCATAATCTACATGTTCATACTGTTGTTAAGTGTGTTTTCAACTTTTAAAATTCAAGGTTAGATTTAATCTATTATTTTATTAAAGAAAATCTTGTTTAATTCGCAACATCTCTGTTTTAGCTTTGTTTTTGTGATCTTCGCATCTGTGTGTTTATAGTGAGACGTAGATTCATTTTACAAACTTTTCATCTTGACTTTATGCTGATTGGTGTGTTGTTCTAATCTATAGCCTTTATTTTCTATGCATGATTGCTTCTAGATGCTTGTATGTTGCTGTGGTTATCGAGTATAGACGGTGAGCAATTCGTGGGTGATCAAGAGTACTACTTTGACGAGCAGGATCAGCAGGAACACTTTGTCCAAGGCAAGTATAGCTTGGGATTATCCTTGTTTCCTACCAACTTTAATACATTTAATTCATGTTGCATGTGTCACCTTGATAGGGATTCCCTAGAATTGAACTTATACCTTGTCTCCTATGGGATTTGCACTGGGTAGCTTTGCTAGTGCTCAACTAAACCATGATATTGTAACTTGACTAATGGTATATGCAATAAACATTAAAATATGACTTTTTAGCAACTTGGACACAGAGGGCTGGATTGTTTAGCTACTTTCTAAATGCTTCAGATTCTCCTCCATAAGGACTTATCTGTAAGTGATCATCTGAGACTTATAGTACAACTCTAAGGGCTACATGGCTCTGGCTTTAGCTCAGTATGAGGACCTTTTCTATCTTGTTAGAGGTTACCTTTATTTGTGTAAGAATGGCTTGACAAATCAGGTATAGTGCGGCCTTTGTCCCCTTGAGTATAGGTTGCACGTCATTGTGCCATCGGGAAGGGGCTCTACATCTGTTTGTAGTGAATCTAATGGCCCTAACTTGTTAGATGAACCTTTGAAAGGCTTCATAGTGAACCCTGTCTACTCACCTTGGAAGTGTTTTGGGAGTTATAAACCCGGACATATGGGTATCATGACTCATAATGAAAGTGTACAACCTCTATAGAGTGTAAAACTGGTTATCAGCCGTACTCACGGTCATGAGCAGCCTTGGAACATTTATGGAATATATGATCACTAAGAATTATCCATTTATGCTATTCATTATTCATGTTTACATTGATCATGTGTTTTACTTTGGGATTGAAACAACTTGTTGCTACTCTTATGCTAAAATTGTGACAATTAAAAGCTGAATGCTGTTAAACCTGTGTCAAGCCTTTTAAGCCTCATGAACCCCATGTTACACTTGTTGAGTACGACATGTACTTACGCTTGTTTATTTTCATTATTTGGATAAAAATCCCAGATGGGTAACAAATGGCTATGGTAATGATGACTTTCCTGAGGATTCCTAGACTTGTGGTCAACCAGTTGACGTCCCTGTGATATGGAGCTTCCACGAGAGATTTTTCTTTATACTCCCGCTACATTTATGTGAAGACTATGTCTTATTATTCGTGATGTAACAAACACTTATGATGATACTATTTATAATTTGTCGGCTTATGTGTGTGACTGATCTCTGGGCGCACATAAGATTATGCGTCCCATTTTATCCTTAAAATTGGGTGTGACACCAATGTTCCAGGGGTGAGTGGTCAACATTGTATAAGCATGGTGCTTATACATTGTTTAACTACTGAAATGATCTACGATTTCCTCGAAGGGAAAAACATAGATTACAACATAATGTGATAGTCTAGGAAGACCAAGCTGTCACATTATCATTTTTAGTTGATACCATAGTTCATACATTGTGGAATTACAAGTTTTCAAGGTATTACAACATTTGGTAACGCACCTAAGTACATAGTAGCGGAGACGCACACAAAACATTATCGGAGTAGACGTAGCACCTGAGCGGGTGAAGGCTCCTCCTTCATAGGCAATCATCAGAGTAAACGTAGGGCATCAGCGGGCGTAGACTTCATCTCCTCAACCAAACTTGAGCGTAGGAACGAGACCACCTAATCCTTCTATTCTCTAATGTTTTTGTCATAGATGACATCCAAACCTGCCAAATATCTTTCAGTACAATTTGTACTGGCCATTGGCTCCCACCCTATGCTTTATGTTTGCTTTGTGGAAAGTGGAATGCAAGGGTAGAGCAAAAGGCCTATTTATGGCTGTAGTTTTCCTATGCAAGTTCATCAATATTTATAATAGTTCATCAAGTATTAACCCATCTCATCCACACATTCACCCATCTTACTAGATCAAAGAGGATCAAAAGAGATAACAAGAGATGATAGAAGAATGGTCCCATATTCCTTCAACCTGCTCGACATGGTAATGGTCGGAGGTTGAAAGAGTTAGACCAACAAAAAGAGAGGCACAGGTAGCAAGGCCTACCACTCTTCAATTTACTCGCCATGGCAAAAGGCAGTAACCAAAGAAATGCCTCAACAGTCCACTACCTTCCGATCCACTCATCATGATAATGGATTGGAACTAAAAGAAGTGATGCACAAGAGAGTTGACTCGGCAAACACTCACAAATGACACTCCACACCAACCTGTAGGGCACCACGACCTATGTGCAACTAGATCAACACTTTTCAATTCCTAGGGTTCATAGCGGTGAGATTGTCACTGCAAGAACCAAAGAAATGCTACGATCAATGTGGCACAAGCATATGAGGTGGTTAGGAGGAACAAAAGAACAAAGGAGAACAAAAGAGCAAAAGAGGTAGGGCCCGATAGTCATGGCGAGGCAACTCATGGCCATGAGCTTTACCTAAACAAGTTGGCTTCCATGAATTCCATGATGGTTGTCCCCTAAGTTGTCCCTAGTAGACTAGGTAAGAGATGGGCTCATAAGGTGCGTGTAAGGAAGCGCACCGATGTCGAGCCCATAGGGGCCACGTCCTAGGGCTGTAAGAGGGGCCAACGATCATGGCATTACAAAGTCAACTAAAAATTAGGGGTCAAGTTCGCTCAGCATCAAGGCCATGGCAGGACGAATCCCATGATCAAAACATTCGAACGAGACACGATCCCTCGACCAGCTCAAAGGCTCGGTCCATAAACAATAACACAAACACACAAAGAACTGACATAAAGAACACGACAACCAGAGTGGCACATATCTATAGTAAGAGATAGACACCATAGCACAAGAGATAGAGAGGCACAAAGGCACAACATAGGCATAGATAGATAGATCATGTATGAACAAGTATAGATGACAAGTATAAATGAAATGAAAAGTAGGAGCTATGTCGACGTCAAGGATGGCGTCGATGAGGTTGAAAGGTTCGACCTTGATGATGGTGGGGAAGGCGAGGCTCGCCACAGGTGATCAGCGGGGCGCCGGGACAAGCTACAGCTAGCAGCAGCTAGCTCGGGCCCGTTGTGGGTTACTGCTACCTAGTTGCTAGCCTGCCCAGCGCGGCTGTAGCTAGCCGGCGGCTGGCTACGGCTAGCTTTTGGATGGCTGCGGTTGGCTAGGGGTGGCTACAGGCATCCGGGGAGCGGTTGCTACTGCTGGACATGACTCCAGTGGCGAGGAAGGAGACTATTGAGGCATCAAGGTGTCAGCTTGCTGCTCCCATTGCACAAATAGGTCGACCTCATAGTACAGGAGAGAAGATGGTTAGGAGTGGTTGGGAATAGAGGCCAGTTTCAAGGAGTTTAGGGAGCTTTGGAGGTCCCATGCTCACCTGAGATGAACGAAAGCTGGTCGCTGGTGAGGTGGTGCCGCTGCAAAGCTCGGTGTGGTGGTCAGTGTGACGAACAAGCAGTGCAGCTCCTGTTCTTGGCTCCCTATGGCGTCTAGTTTGTGCAACAGCTTACAGCTCGAGCTCACACACAGGAATTAGTCAAGAACGATGGTGGGAACAGGAAAAGTCAGAGCTTTGGCTGCTGTGGTTCACCGGTGGTAGAGGAGAAGCTCACTGGTGGTGAGGTGGTGTTACAGAATGGCGCAGGTGAAGGAGTCCAACATAGTGGAGATGGCTTGTCATGGTCGCAATGAGGATGACACAGAGTGCGGCATCGTGGAGAGGAAGCCAAGGCTATGGGCACAGCTAGGGTCACCGGGGCATTGCGATGTTGGAAGGAGCTGCTTGGGCAGGCGACATCGGCTGCACGGTGGTCGGCTTAGCAAGGCAGGTCACGACGAGGGCGAGGAAGGGCTCTGGCGAGGAAGCGATGCGGGATAGTGAGGCTCAGAGAAGGTTGATGCCATCAGTGAAGTAGGAGGCAGGCTCAGTGGTGGTGGCTCGACATCACGGACGGCGATGAAGAGCATCCACGTTGGGGTACGGGTGGCCTCGAGTCACTAGGGTGGAGCAAGCCGTGTGCGCGCTCGACGTCATCGGTGACTAGTTGGAGGTCCGGGTGGCATGGCTATGCGGGCGCATCCACGTGGCGAGGGAGACTAGTGGTGCACAGTCACCATCGCGGTGTGGCGAGATGGTGAAGGAGAGCTACTCAATGTTGGCTCCTAGAGTTAATGCCATGGCGAGGAGGAAGGGGCACGTAGTGGATGTGGTGAGGGCGGTGGCATCATGGCTTTAGGAGTGGTGCGTCCATGGCTTGGCAGGACACGGCCATGACTGGCTATGGCCGTCCGAGCATGGCAGCATGATGGCAACCACGAGGCGGGGATGCACTGCGCTAGGCTACGATGTGGAAGGAGTAGCACGGCGGCTACGAGGAAGAGGAGAAAGGAATGGTGGTGGCTGGTGCAAAGTAGGAGAATTGGAGTGGTGGCTGGCGTTCTTATACGCGTGTCCATCTAGGGTTAGGGGCGTTCAACGGCAAGAATCCTCGACATCCGTATTGAGGGACACACGAAACTCATCCATAGGTGGAGCAAGGGAGCGGCGGATCGGCGCTAACGTCAATGTGGGGGCACGGGCATGGATTTCCCCTTTGGGGCGGTGGCGGCTTCTGCCTAGGAGTGATTCGCTCCTAGGGTTCCTGGGGCATGACAACTACTGGGCCTGGGCCACGCGCATGAGCTAGGCTATGGGGAGGTGGCTGGGCCTGGTAGGTGGAGGCATGACCTGGGCCATTGGTGAAGGGAGGTAGGGGCTGGTTGGGCTGAAATAGAGGAGTCATGGGCTGTGGGAAAAAATGAATTTTTCCTTTTTATGACTTGGATTTGAGAAAGATTCAAAAGGAATTTGAGAGAGATTCAAAAGGGATTTGATAAGGATTCGAAAGGTATTGAGGGGAACTTAAGGAGAAGATTTTCCTATGGCTTGTGCGCTCCCAACTCCAAAGCTCAAGACACAAAAACAACTAAAGAACAAAAGCACTCTTTACAAACAAATCTATATGGATGCATCGATTTGTTAGTCAACTCCCCTATGTTTGAGGTAGGTTTGACCTGAGGACTACAAGCTTCACACATTGCAGGAATTTTTTTAAAAATTTTGTATTTTTGGTTGCACAGAAACCTGGATTGTTACACCTATGGATGCACCCTATATTCCAGGCCATGTGGTAGATCACGGATGTGACACTCCTATTGAGTCCTTTGTAGTCCACTCCCCGAGTATAGGACAAGTAGGATCTAGTTATGATAGAAGACAAGCTCTGTTCTTAATCTTCCTTAGTAATATCCCTTATGTGTCGATATGACGATGGTCTTAGCAATGACTACTAGGTATAATTGCACTACTCAATGTATACTTTGACTTGTAATTAAGAATGACTTAGGAATTATTCCTCTAATATTCTACCTGACCATGCTAATGCCATAGAAAGAAGGAGTACTCAGAGTGATTTATCATTATCATTGATCAATACTTATCATATATATATATATATATATATATATATATATATATTATCCTATGACTTACCCCTGTTATGAGTAGAACATTAGTTATAGTTTACTTCTCCATCAATAGTATAAGTTATCAAACATGTCTATGCTAGACATTCCTTGTGGTAAACATATAAATAATGATACCTAGAATACTCTCGGGTGAAGTGCTATAATGGTATATTATCTGTGCGCTTGCAGATTCCTTTTCATTCATATATTCTTTTTAGTCACATGAAATAATGAAGAACTACTTAGTATTATTCTAGTAGTGATACTAGGTAAAACCAACAATCATCTCTGGCACCATCATTAGGGATGACAACCTAGTACAAGTAATGCTAAGAGATGTAGGCATATCATAGGTGGCTACTTAAAACAAGTGACAAGTTAATAAATACCAACAAGCATTTTTGGTGCCATTGCCGAGGAAGGTAGCTAGGCAAAGGAAGTATTGATAAACTCATACTTATTGATGTGATTGAGATAACCATTGACCTCTGCTCAAATGGGCTTACCCTTGTGTTGTCTACTTGTGTATCTTATGTAGGGTAATGTATGACCGGATTTGACCTTTCAACAAACTACGTTGACAATCTAGAAGCATTACTTAAAAGAACTAAGGCTAAACTCAACAAAGTTTTAGCTTTAGAGTCGGAAGACAACCAGATAAGGCGAAGCTTAACACCAGAATTTGAAGCCATGGCTAACAAGACTCTTTGTGAATTCTCTGCTCTAACTACGGCCAACATCCATACTGGACCGAGAATCAATGTTGGAGACAATGGATTTGAGCTCAAGCCAGCTCTCATCAACATGGTGCAAGCAAGCTAGTTTTGTGGAAAGGCACATGAAGATGCGAGTGTACATCTCCAACACTTTCTAGAGATTTGCAGCACCTTCACTATCAAAGGAGTATCCAGAGTTGCCATATTACTTCGCATCTTCCCATTCTCACTCTTGGGGAAGGTGAAGCAATGGTTCTATGCCAACAAAGATAGAAATACTACATGGGATAACTGCTCCACTACCTTCCTAGCAAAGTTCTTTCCCACAAGCAAGACTAATGCCCTACGTGGGAGAATTTCAAGCTTCCAACAGCAACATGATGAATCTATCCTTAAGGTGTGGGAACGCTTCCAAGATTACATTGCAGAATGTCCTCATCATGGAATGAAAAATTGGCTACTCATGTAGACTTTCTACCATGGGTTAACCAATAGTACCCATGAAGCTATGGATGCTGCTGCTGGAGGAGCTTTCCTGTCACTCACACTCTTAGCTACAATAGCTCTTGTGGAGAAGATAGCCTCCAACCAAGGCTGTAATGAAGAACGAGTTTAGACCTGCAAGAGAAGTGGGGAGGTATGCATCAACTCAAGGAAGTAGACATGTTGTCTGCTAAGATGGACTAGCTCAGGAAGAAGCTTGAAGACCAAGCTAATGAGAAGCAGGAAGTCATGCATATTCATGATTCCCTCATGATGTGTGAAGAATGTGGAAACATTAGGCATTCAGGAAACAACTGTCTTGAAACCCATGAGGATGTGAACTTTGTCAACAACAACTACTTTCATCCTCAACAGAATCAAGGATGGAATCAGCAATAGAGGCCAAACTACCAGGGTAATTACCAAGGTAACCCTCAAGGTAAAAATTTCAATCAACCACCCTTGGGACAATTTTATGCCTAAGGTAATTTATGATAAAATTAATGGAGATACTTTGTTGTACACAAACATGCATTTGCAGCTTGCAGATTAGTCACTCTGCTACCCCAAGGGAATTCTTGAAGACATATGTGTACGAGTTGGATAATCGTATGTACTCATAGACTTTGTGGTTTTGGAAATAAGTGGAGATGTAAGGGCACCCATTATCTTGGGTCGACCTTTCCTAAGCACCGCAAAAGCCATCATCTACGTGGATAGTGCCAAGATCTATTTCATAATCAAGGATAGAAAGGAGAAGTTTACTTTCAAGAATCGTATACACCATTCTCCTTGTCATCCATAAATGGCATACCTGCCCAAGGAGACAACAGTGATTAAGAAGAGAAATAACCAAAGAAGGAAGAACAAAGTCAGACATCCAAGATAAGAGTCAGTTAATATGATCTACACACTTCGATCCGAGTACGACCACCTCCTCACTTCACCGTTCCTTGCCAATAAGGATGACCTAGGCGTACCCACGATCGAGTGTATCATTGGACAAAGAATCTTCCACAACACCTTCTGTGATATTAGATCAGGTGTCAATATAATATCCAAGGTAACATATGAATACTTATTTGATAATGAACCTTTGTTCCCTACATATATGCAATTGTAGATGTGTGGTCTAATCAATCTAATTCTTGGAGGGAAGAGCAAAAGATGTTATAGTAAGAATACATGATCACTATGTCCCTACCGACTTCATGGTTCTAGACATGGGAGAAGAAGGAGAAGACGTACCTATTATCCTTGGAAGACTGTTCCTCAACATGACCAATGCGATCATCTATGTGGGATCTAGACAAGTCAACTTCCAATTTCTAGGAGAAAAGGTACAATGTTATTTCAATAGTTATACCACTTATGAACAACCAAAGAAGACTCGCTCCAAGAGGATACGCTGAGCATCTCAACGCCGAAAGAATCAACTCCCCAAGAATGATGAAGAAGATGAAGAACCTATGAAAGATTAACCTACTCCACCTAAGACGAGTCCACAGACCAAGCGGGTGTGAAGGAAAAGGTGGTGCCATTATCAGAGTCACCATCACAAGAGGTGCAACCATCAAGGTCTCCATCTCTATGACCGACTAATGCACCCAAAGAATGAACAAAATAGGAGAAGGGTCCTATCTGGAAGACTTAAAATTCTGAACCCTCGCTGGGAGGATGATCAAGAGCAAGTTCACCCGGTCGACTTCATCTTGTTCCACAAGGAGTACACCCTCTAAGAGGAACCCAACTTCCAAATGGATGAGAAGAACAACGGTTGGCAAAACCGCTCTAAGAAAGACCATGACAACATCTAGCTTGGGGGAAGGGCATCCCCCATGTATCTAGATAAGTGTTTCTTTCCCTTTTGTTTTACTATTTCTAAGTTTGTTATATGGTTTGCTTTACATTTGCAATAAAAAAAGAGATGCATAACTAAAAGCAAAATAAAAATCCATCTTTATGTCTGAAATATATAATAGTATGGTGTGATCTAAAAATGATAATAAGATAAAAAGTATGTGTGTCTAGCTTTCTATTTTTAAGAGCTAAATAAAAGGACTTTGAAGGTAATCTCTTGACATGGAAATGATGAATAATTGCTCTATTATAATTCCTTTCAAGTACCTAGTTTTCATTCTTGAATTCTCCTAAGTTTTGGATATGATTGTTTTGATAGAAGAATTTACTCTGAACTTGAAACTCGTGGGTAGCATATGCTTGATCTAAGTCTAGGTAATTGATGGATATGATATGAGAAGGTCTAAGCTACTGTTTATCTTGTTCCAAGTGATACTAAAGTTCTAGAGATTTCTTTTGAAAAACATAAAAATGCTACATGATGAGTTTCTGTATGATAAAACTTGAATTCCCACCAGAGCCATATATGATATTTAGGCTAGGAAAACTTCCACTCATATATGCTGCTTGTTTTGTATTGAGTTTTGTCAAGCTTTGTTGACCCTTATGAGAGGTTTGTCATGCTCTTAAAATCAAGATCACGTACACACCACCCACATATGCACTACTCCTACACTAGGGGTAGGCACAAAAACATGCCATTCCATCTAGATCCACCCAAAAATATTTTACTCCTACACTGGGCGTAAACACCAAAAACATGTCCGATAGGTTTTACCGTCCATGAAATAAATGCTCCAAGTTTTTGTTGCTATCTCTCAAAAGTTTTATTGCAGAGAAGAGCTTGGGCTATGCAAAAGTTATTCATGAAAAAAGAAAAAAAAGAGAAGTTGAGAAAAAATGGACAATTGTCTGAGATATCTAAAACAATGGGTACTTCGATGCCCGCCTGAAAAAAGAGATGAATAAGGTAGCTCATGTTTTCTTGCAAAGCTATTTCCAGGTTCCAAAAGAGAGATATGTTTTCAAGAAGCATAGTAGAATTAGGTTAGCCACCATAAATATATCCACCATACATCCATACACATGCACATCTTGATTTGATTATATGACTCAACTCTCTTTGGATCCGAGTTTGACTTTACAATATATGTATTGCAAGTATGCTCTTTCATGCTTTCTCCACTCCTATGACCTCCACATAAGCCTTAGTTATAGGAAGAGAAAGGCATAACATCATTATTGCCTTGGTGAGAATACACAAATACCACATATATTGAGAGACTTGAGAGTGTCATACAATGGAAGCTCTGAGTTTTATTTTGAAAACCTATAAAAACCCTAGAATAATGGTTGAACAAAGAACTTGAGATATAGTGCTTAACTTGATTGTTTTGTCTTTCAATTACTCAAGACCCAAGTGAAGGCTAAGAAGCCCCATGGTTGAAGGTAATATGGGTAAGTTTGAAAATCATATTGGTTTATTCTAATTTGGAGGAGAATTCTTGTTTAAATGCATGTGTACTTTTGAGGAGTGAAAACATTGATGCAACTCTTGATCTATTTGCTGAGTTTAACATTGCTTAGGGATGAGCAAAGGTTAAGCTTGGGGGAGTTTGTTGACGGTAGTTAACAAACATTATAAATCGTCAATATAACTTGGATAAGGGCATGAAAGTAATCACCAACAAAAATTTAGGGGTTTAAACTAACAAATTCCACAAGTTTTGCTAAATCTATGTTTTTAGCAGGGTTTATCTAGAAAACCGTCAAGGTGAACCTAGATGTCAGAAGTAATCATGCTTATCCACGGTGAAAACAAATCTAGAAGGTTCTAGAGGACACCAGAAGCCAAACCACCGAAGTAGACCATGAGTGGCAGACAGGTGGGGTCGGCTGGTCCCACCTGTAGGCCAGCTAGCATGTGGGCCCCATTGTCAGCCTCCTCCTTTAGGTCGATTTGATCCAAGGGCTCAGAATGGATGCTACGGCCTATATATACCAGCCCCTACCCCTCTCCCTGAGGCATCAAGTCATTTGAGAAGACAAAAACCCTAATCATCCTTAGAGCTCCACCATATTCTAGGGCATAGCTAGCTAGGTTAGGTCTAGAGGAAGGCAAGCTTTGCTTGGATTCCAGATCTTGTCAAGAGGGTGGCTTGGTATAGCCCCTTTTATCTTCTTTTGTATCTTCATTATTCATATGTTTGCTACAATTGATTCGACATTGCTCTTAATATTATTCATGTTCCTAGTTAACATATTCATCATCTACTTTGATTACATGCTTAGTATAGTTAGATTATCATCATGTTCAAGCATAAGTTCGTATAGTGCTCGCTCTAAGGTACCAGGGGTGAGTGGTCGACATTGTGTAAGCGAGGTGCTTGTACGTTGTTTCCCTATGGATGCACCCTATATTCCAGGCCATGTGATAGATCATAGATGTAACACTGAAAGCATCTAGGCCCCTAGTTGGGTTTCGGTGATTAATGACAATACGAGATTCCTATGACTTTTTGCAGATGTAATTAAGTTAGGTAATGGTAATGGCAGTTGATTGAGCAATCATGGTTGTTATGCCTCTACGATGGAAATCATTTTGGTTTTCAAATGATGGATGACAAGGTTAAGGATGGACTAGTTCTAAGTGTCGTTTGGTGTTGAAGAGACACTTAGAGTAGTTTAGGACTTTGTTTTTCCTTTGGCCGTACTATTAAGGGGGTATGAATGGGTAGCTTGACCTAGGTGAGTCTAGTGGGTTAGGTGTGGTGCACACTTATCAAATCTAGCACTAGGTAGCTCCAAAAAAAGCCCTTAGATAAATTGGAGCAAACTTCATTCACATATGATTGCGAGTTGGAAGTGAATGGAGGGTCAAATGCTAACCGGACACTGGTTCCGGTGTGATCGGACGCTGGCACAGAGTCCGGTCAGTTCATTTGATCAAGGTGAAGTCATCTGGTGCGACCGAAAGCTGAGAGGTGAGTGACCAGACGCTGGGTGCCAGCGTCCGGTCAACTCCAGTAAGGTTCCAGAGAGCAGTTTTTGTGACCAGACGCGTCTAGTCAGTGCTGACCGGATGTTGGTCAGCACTGATCGGACGCTGGTCAGTGTTCGATCATAACTTAAACTACGTAGTGGTAGGTGAACTGACTAGAGAGTCCAGTCACCTTGACCGGAGCGTCCGGTCACCCCATAGAGGCACATGGCGGTTCATTTTGAACAAGGGTGTATAAATACTTCCTCTATTCATGTGAGGGATTACTTCTCCTCATTCCAACAGCTGAGAAACACCCTTGAGAGTGCCAAGAAGAGCAAGGTCCTAGTGAGGTGATTGAGATTTGAGAATCCAAGAGAGAGGCCTCATTAGTGAAAGCAAGAGTGGCAAAGTGTGCATCCACCCTTCTCATTAGGCTTGTCGTGATCAAGTGAGAGTTTGTGCTTGTTACTCTTGGTGATCGCCATCACCTAGATGGCTTGGTGGTGATTGGGAGTTTGGTGATCATCCGACGGAGCTTGTGGATGACCCAACTCAAGTTGTGAGCGGTTTGGGTAATTCACCGCGACGGAGTGTCGAAGAATCAACCCATAGAGAGCACTTGATCCTTGCGCAGATCAAGGGGGAGCTACACCCTTGCACTGGTGCTCCAATGAGGACTAGTGGGGAGTGGCGACTCTCCGATACCTCGGTAAAACCTCACCGCATTCCTCCTCTCTTTACTTTAAGTATTTACTTTGAGCAATTCAATTTTTGTCTTTACATTCACAGAATTGCCATGCTAGAGTAGAATTGGAACATACGTTGCTAAACTTTTGTGTGATAGAACAATAGAAACACTTTCTAGGCACAAGGGGTGAAGTGGGCTAACCGTAGGGTTTAATTATTGCAAAGAATTTTAGAATTAGCCCAATTCACCCCCCTCTTGGGCATCTTGATCCTTTTAATTGGTATCAGAGCCTCGTGCTCATGTATTTAGACTTAACCATCTAGAGAAAGATGTCTCATGGAGATGGTCCTCCTCCTATCTTTGAGGGGGGTGATTTTCCATATTGGAAAATCTGCATGGAGGCGTATTTAGAAGCTCTAGATGTTGGAATACTTAGAGCTGCCTCACAAGGTTTCCCAAAACCTCAGGATGCCACACACCTACAAGGCGATGAGGTGAATTATGAAAAATGGAATGCAAAGGCTAGAAACACCTTCTTTAGAGGACTTTGCAAAGATGTGTTTAACCGGGTGAGGAACCACAAGGACACCCATGCTCTATGGTTAGATATTTGTGCGCTCCATGAGGGAACTAAGAGCGAGCGTGAGGAACGCTATCATCTCATAATGAAAAAGCTTAATTCTTTTGAGATGCTTCCTAAAGGGAGTGCTAATGAAATATACTCACGCTTGAATGTTCTTGTAGAGGAAGTCAATGGGCTTGGACTCACTCAAATGCAATCATCTAATGTTGTAAGAAAAATCTTGAGTGTCCTCCCCATTAATAAATATGGGCATATTGTGACCGTGCTTCATCAAGGTGATCTTTCCACCACTACACTGACACAAATCTTGGGAAAGATCAATGCTCATGAGATGTACATGCACATGACGCCACAAGATGGCTCATCCTCTACCAAGAAAAAAGACAAAGACTTAGCATTCAAAGCTAGCCAAGAGAAGGGCAAAGCAAGAATTGAGTATGAGAGCTCAAGAGATGATGAAGTTGATGATGCAAGTCTTGCTCTCATGGTGAGAAGAACCGACAAGATGCTAAAGAAGCTCAACAAGAATGGCATCAAGTTTGATGGGAAGAAAAAGAAGTTCTTCACAAGCACAAGAAGGAAGCCAATCTCAGAGATGGATTGCTTCAATTGTGGAGAACTTGGTCATCTAGCACATCAATGCACCAAGCCCAAGAAAGACAAGTACAAGAACAAATATAAGGGCAAGAAAGATGACTCAAGTAATGAAGAAGAAGATGAGAAGAAGAAAAACAAGCCATACAAGAAGAAAGATGGCAAGAAGAAGGACTTCCACAAGAAGAAGAAAAGTGGGAAGGCATACATCGTTGGTGATTGGCTCATGGACATTGATTCATCTAGCTACTCATCCGATGATGATAGTGATAATGAGAAGGTGGCCGCCATTGTGATTGACTCTTCATCCCATGATCAAATGGTGGTACAAGCACAAGATGTTGATGCTCCACAACCTCCCCCTCAAGTGGTTGATAGAAGAAATACACCTATACTACAAGCTCATCCACAAGATCTCATCATAGGGAGTCCATCAAAGGGTGCAATGACCCGATCTCAAAAGCTTGCTTCATTTATTGAACATCACTCTTTTGTCTCTTGCTTTGAGACTACTAAGGTAGAAGAAGCTCTTTAAGATCCAGATTGGATAAATGCCATGCATGAAGAGTTGAACAACTTCACCCACAATGAAGTTTGGACTCTTGAAGAGCGACCACAAGGTGCAAGTTTCATTGGAACAAAGTGGGTGTTCCGCAACAAGCAAGATGATCAAGGCGTTGTTGTGAGAAACAAGGCAAGACTAGTTGCAAAGGGGTTCTCTCAAGTTGAAGGGTTGGATTTTGGAGAGACATTTGCACCAGTTGCAAGACTAGAAGCCATTTGTATCCTGGTTGCATATGCATCTCATCATGAAATGCAATTATATCAAATGGATGTTAAAAGTGCATTTTTAAATGGCTTTATTAATGAACTAGTCTATGTTGATCAACCTCCCAGGTTTGAAGACCCTAGATATCCTAATCATGTTTATAGGTTGTCCAAGGCGTTATATGGGCTTAAGCAAGCTTCAAGAGCTTGGTATGAGCACCTTTGGGACTTCCTCATTGAGAAGGGCTTCACCATTGGGAAGGTTGACACCACACTATTCACCAAGAAGCTTGATGGATATATCTTCATTTGTCAAGTATATGTTGATGATATCATCTTTGGATCATCAAATGAAGATTCTTGCAAAGAGTTTGGTGAATTCATGTTGAAGGAGTTCGAGATGTCAATGATTGGAGAGCTTACATTCTTTCTTGGTTTTCAAGTCAAGCAAATGAGGGAAGGGATTTTCATCTCTCAGAGAAATATACAAATGATCTTCTCAAGAGGTTCAAAATGGATGAACGTAAGCCAATCAAGACACCAATGCCAACTAATGGACATCTCGACCTAGATGAGGGAGGTAACACGGTTGATCAAACTCTCTACTGCTCTATGATTGGTAGCTTGTTATATTTAACCGTATCTAGGCCTGACATCATGTTTAGTGTGTGTATGTGTGCTAGATTTCAAGCTAATCCTAAGGAAGTTCATTTAAGTGCCGTTAAAAGAATCCTTAGGTACCTTAAGCACACACCAAGCATTGGTCTTTGGTATCCCAAAGGAGCTAGATTTGAATTAATTGACTATTCCGATTCAGATTATGCCGGGTGCAAAGTTGATAGAAAAAGCACATCCGGAGGGTGCCATTTGCTTGGTAGATCACTTGTGTCTTGATCCTCCAAGAAACAAAATAGTGTGGCTTTGTCCACCGCCGAAGCGGAATACATTGCCGCGGGTGCTTGTTGTGCACAAATACTTTACATGAACCAACCTTTGCTAGACTATGGTGTAGTTCTAGAAAAGGTACCACTTTTGTGTGACAATGAGTGCGGTAAAACTTGCTAATAATCCGGTTCAACACTCTCACACCAAGCACATAGATATCCGCCATCACTTTCTTAGAGATCATGTTGCTAAGATTGATATATCATTAGAAGGTGTAAGGACCGAGGATCAATTGGCGGATATCTTCACTAAACCGCTAGATGAGGCGACTTTTTGTTAATTGTGGAATGAGCTCAACGTTCTTGATTTTAGTAACTTCACTAGAAAATGAGCTTGTGTTGTCCCTTGCATTGCATTGTAATATACAACATGTTTACCTTTTGGTAATGCACTTAGGGCTTGTCTAACATGGTTAAGATAACCGCTGAAAAGCGTGTGAAGAAGCTTAACCTTGGATCAAACTTGACAAGCAACTAGAATTACTTTCAAGTATTGCATATGCATGAATGTTGCTTTGTCGTTTATCTCCAATTGCCCTTTATTGCCTATTTTCTTAAAAAGAATTATAGCCTAAGGCAAAATACTTTAAAAACTTTGAGGGTTTGAGAGAGGTCACTCACATCAGTCCCAATTGGTGCTTATTTGGGTATTATTGAAGTTGGGACTTGATTGGGAACAGGCAGCACGAAGGAACTTTGAAGATTTTGCTGGAAAAGAGTGACCGGACGCTGCACCGGACTCTGATGTCCAGCGTCTGGTCAGTTCACAGGAGGTGAACCGTTGCTGCGAAGGAGTGACCAGACTCTATTGTCCAGCATCCGGTCAGATGGCGTTCCTACGTCTGGTTGAGCGAAGACGAAGAAGACAGGTTGGACCGGACTCTGGCTGTGTCCGATCAGTTGTGATCGGATGCGTCCGGTCACAACTTGAGAGGTTTTGGACATCTCTATAGTCGACCGGACTCTGGGTGGCAGTGTTCGGTCGTTGTCACTGGAGCGTCCAGTCAACAGATGTCATGCGGATTCTGAACTCTTTTTTGTTTCCTTATCTATTCCGTCTGGGGGCCACCATATAATGCACCGCTGGTAGACCTAACCCGCATCCGCCGTGCATCCGTCGTTCCTAAGATGCCAACATCGCGGCATCCATGCCCGAGCCACGCATCTTGTCGTCGCATCCTGTGCCTCCCTGCTCTAGCGCCCGCGTGTCGCCGCATCCCGCGCTGCACTGCGCCTCCTCGCGCCGTGCCACGAGCGCAACGCCCACGCCGATCCTGCATTGCTGCACCATAGTCACGCCACCACATCCCATGCCATCGTGTCCACTACAGCAGCGCTGCCTTCCCGTGCCCGCACGCCGCCCCATGCCCCACTATAGCATGTGAGCTCATGACCTAGCGCCGCCAGCATCACTGGTGCCACCACTAGAGCCCTGCTGGAACGCTAGCCACCGATCCACACTGCTTTGCCCCACATCTTCTCGGTTGTCACAGCACGTCGCTAGAACCCTAACTGTTGCCGATCCGGTGGTTCCTCGATTCGTTCCTCGTCTCATCGATTCACCGGTTCGTCAGGTAGCAAGCCCTTGATTCTAATTTTATACCTATTGCTTGCTTCTTAGGGTTTCATATCTCTAGATGTATATTGAAATTATTCATATATCCGATCTATTCTAACGTGCAGCGAGTCAGTGTTACTGAGGTCACTTTGGCAGTTGTCAGTCAACTCGGGGCCAAGCTCATGAGTACAAATCGAGGCCAAGCCTCGAAAGTGACTATTGGCAGTTGTTTCTTGTTTAAGACAGCGGATCGTTCTAGATGGCATGTGTTAAGAATGCTAGAGGTGGTCTAGGTGATGAGGATCTGAGGCCTCTACCTCGCTTGCCTACTGATGTGAAAGGTAAGGCAACAAAGAAGATCACATCAAAGAAGTAGAAGTATGCAGATGCTGATATAGCGAGAGCAGCCGCAGTTGGAGAGTCCGCAGAGCGTGCAGAGAGAGGAGGTGCTAGGAGTGGAGTCAAAATCATAGATCAACTTTCACCAGCACATAGGGCTACACTTGAGCAGGTTGAGTGCCATCATGGTGGTCTAGCTAGGACTATCATGCTTGAGGGATGGTGTGTTGTTCTAGAGGATACACAGCCTCAAGAGGAGCCACAGCAGCAAACAAAGTAGGTTCAGGAGGGAGAGCAGGCAGAGGAGATAGAGCAGGCACCACAGCTTCGCTGCTCTAGTCATACCCATACCTAGGTGACACCGAGGGCAGAGACACAGCGGAGGGGTGCTCGTCCATCTCCTAGACCATAGGGTCCACCTCTAGTGACTCATCTAGATTTGAGGGCTGCCATGGCTAAACAGGTGCAGTAGCTCAAATTTGTGCAGTTTGAGGACTGGTTCCCGCCTAGGAGGGATGAGTGTGCTTCTGAGGGGTTCTATACATCACTACAGGAAGATTTTCATAATACATATCTTTATAGTGGGGTTGCATTTAGGTCTCAGAGGGTTTGTTCTATTGAGGCCATAGTAGCAGCAGCTAGAGAGCAGATTTGTCCTCACCTTTCTTACTAGGTAGGGCTAACAGATCTTCTTGAATGGACATGCAGATATGTTCCATCTTGGGTCCGAGAGTTCTATGCTACACTTTGGATTGACCTGGGCCACAGATTTATTCACTTTGTATTCAGAGGCCGGGACTACAGGCTGATGAGCTTTAGGGTCCAAGAGATACTCAGGCTACAGGATTCACCCATCCGCATCCATGAGGTTTGCTATGGACACACAGAGCCTCCTAGATGCCCTCATGGCGGTCTTGTACCTCCTATAGATCTGGTCCGCTAGTGCTTCATAGAGCCATTCGGCAAGGGGTCGAGCAGGACTCCCAGGGATCTTACTCCTACAGCCAGACTGCTAGATGCTATCATGAGGAGGACCCTACTACCAAGGATGGGATATCATGAGGGCTTGACTCGCATTCAATTGTGGCTACTAAATGCCCTGATGTAGCAGACTATCTTTGATGTTTGGGATGTCATACTTTCTGAGATGGAGGATACCCTTGCTGAGGGATTCAGAGGACATAGACTACTGCCTTATGCTCACTAGATTACATTCTTGATTCATAGGGCAGTGATAGTGAGGCCTCCAGAGATGTTGGCAGAGTATTCTGGTGCTACTACCAAGTTCCCTGCATATAACTTGACCTAGATGCTCCGTCATAGCAGGCCGAGTGCACCTAGCTATCCACGCCATCGCCCAAAGGTGCCTGAGACTGCAGCCCAGTAGGATGAGACTATCAAGGGCATTGCAGCTATAGAGGAGGAGCAATTCGATGCTTAGTAGGAGGGTATGGAAGAGAGCAATCCCAGCGACAGCTCAGATGATGACTACCAGGACATTCCTCAGATGCCTCCTCGACAACTTGATCATGAGGCTAGTAGTTCTAGTTCAGCTCCACCTGCACCACAGATAGACCCCACTCTACTTGCTATCCTTGAGCGGATAAGGCAGGATCAGGCTCACCAGGCTCAGGAGACCGCTGCTACATTTGCACAGTTTTAGGCCAGACAGGATGAGTTTTAGCGATAGCAGTAGGCTATCCAGCAGCAGTAGCTCCTCATGCAGCAGCAGTTACTCAGATTTATGTAGCATGTAGTTTCTGCTATTGGAGCTCCACCACCACAGCACACACCACAGCTTGGTCAGCCTGCCACCACTTCTATGACTCTAGCTTTATAGCCCAGTGTGCTTCAGAGTCAGGGACAGCCAGCAGCACAGTTTCTTTCACCTACAAAGTAGGTGTCTCAGTGGTTTGCCTCGCCAGTACTAGCCCCACAGTTCACACCTCTACAGACAGGCTTCACATTGGCTCAGACTTCCTCGCTGCTTGTGCCAGATACCTCGGTATCTAGGAGCCTTGGTGCTACCTTCAATGAGTTGATAGGGCAGCCTACTCCACCATATCTACATGTCCCTGGTCCTTCCATAGCTACTCCTATCACTGTGATGACAGAGACGCTCCCTTCCTCAGTTGAGCCACTTGCGTCAATCATACTTGCAGAGTCTTAGGCCGCACCAGTTCTAGATCCGACTCAGACCGCTTTAGCGTCGCTTTCAGCTACAGAGGGTTATATAGCTCAGAGCTCAGGATTAGATGATGATGGCACATAGTTCCAGCTCGCTCCTCACACCTCAGCGCCCGACTCGTCCGCTGCAGCCCCGTCGACCGACCCTTAGTTTTTGGTGTTTGGCACCCAAGGGGGAGAGGGATCGAGTATGGTAGACTTAGGGGGAGCGATACATTTAGGGGGAGCTTATCTATTATATTTGGAGTTTTATGTGTGATACATTATTATGCATTCATGTTTACCTTTATGCATTGAACTACATAAGTGTGATCGTAATCGTGATATTAATGTGATAGTGATATTTATGTGATATGTGACATGTGTGCTCTCTACTTTGATCTTTATATATGTCATATCACTTTGATTATGCTCATTTGTTTTACTTCCACATTTTACTCTGATGCAAATGAGCTTTATTTCTTGTACTCAGACTTATTTCATATCTATTTAGTACATCATGTTGGCTTGGGTCATATAAGCTTGCCTAACTCTTTTGTTCTTATTGACAAAAGCTTATATGAACCAAGCATGTTGAAAACCTCATCTCTTTTTATATACTCGAGGTGGTATTGTCATCAATCACCAAAAAGGGGGAGATTGAAAGCATCTAGCCCCCTAGTTGGGTTTCAGTGATTAACGACAATACGAGATTACTATGACTAACGTGTGTTTTGTAGATACAATTAAGTTAGGTCATGGTAATGGCAATTGATTGGGCAATCATGGTTGTCATGCCCCTACGATGGAAATCATTTCAATTTTCAAAGGATGGACGACAAGGTTAAGGATAGACTAGTTCTAAGTGTCATTTGGTGTTGAAGAGACACTTAGAGTAGTTTATGACTTTGTTTTTCCTTTGGTCGTACTATTAAGGGGGATATGAACGGGTAGCTTGACCTAGGTGAGTCTAGTGGGTTAGATGTGGTGCACACTTGTCAAATCTAGCACTAGGTAGCTCCTAAAAAGCCCTTAGATCAATTGGAGCAAACTTCATTCACATATGATTGCGAGTTGGAAGTGAATGGAGGGTCAAATGCTGACCGGACGCTGGTTCCAGTGTGATCGAACGCTAGCACAGAGTCTAGTTAGTTCATTTGATCAAGGTGAAGTCATCTGGTGTGACCGGACGCTGGGAGGTGAGTGACCGAACGCTGGGTGCCAGCATTCAGTCAACTCTAGTAAGGTTCTAGAGAGCAGTTTTTGTGACCGGACGTGTTCGGTCAGCGCTGATCGGACGCTGGTCAGTGTCCAATCATAACTTAAACTGCGCAGTGGCAGGTGAACTGACTGGAGCGTTCGGTCACCTTGACCGGAGCATCCGGTCACCCTGTAGAGGCACATAATGGTTCATTTTGAACAATGGTGTATAAATACTTCCTCTATTCATGTGAGGGATTACTTTTGCTCATTCCAACAGCTAAGAAACACCCTTGAGAGTGCCAAGAAGAGTAATGTCCTAGTAAGGTGATTGAGATTTGAGAATCCAAGAGAGAGGCCTCATTAGTGAAAGCAAGAGTAGCGAAGTGTGCATCCACCCTTCTCATTAGGCTTGTCGTGGTCAAGTGAGAGTTTGTGCTTGTTACTCTTGGCGATCACCATCACCTAGATGGCTTGGTGGTGATTGGGAGTTTGGTGATCATCCGACGGAGCTTATGGATGACCGAACTCAAGTTGTGAGCGGTTGTGGGTGAATCACCATGACAGAGTGTCAAAGAATCAACCCGTAGAGAGCACTTGATCCTTGCGTGGATCAAGGGGGAGCTACACCCTTGCGTGGGTGCTCCAACAAGGACTACTGGCGAGTGGTGACTCTCCGATACCTTGGCAAAACATCGCCGCGTTCCTCCTTCTCTCTTTACTTTAAGCATTTACTTTGAGCAATTCAATTCTTGTCTTTACATTCATAGAATTGCCATGCTAGAGTAGGATTGGAGCATAGGTTGCTAAACTTTTGTGCGATAGAACAATAAAAACACTTTCTAGGCATAGGGGGTGAAGTGGGCTAACTGTAGGGTTTAATTATTGCAAAGAATTTTAGAATTAGCCCAATTCACCCCCCTCTTGGGCATCTTGATCATTTCAAACACTCCCGTTGAGTCCTTTGTAGTCCACTCCTCGAATATAGGACAAGTAGGATCTAGTTACGAAGGAAGACAAGCTCTGTTCTTAATCTTCCTTAGTAATATCCCCTATGTGTAGATATGAAGTTGATCATAGCCATGACTACTAAGTGTAATTGCACTAAGCAATGTATGCTTTGACTTGTAATATAGAATGACTTAGGAATTATTCCTCTAATATTCTATGTAGCCATGCTAATGCCATAGAAAGAGTACTCTAAGTGATCAATTATCAATTATTACTTACCATTCACATACATTTATCTCTTGACTTACCCTTGTTGTGAGTAGAATATTGGTTATGGTTTATTTCTCCATCATGTGTATAAGTTATCAATATATTCCAACTGCCAGACCTTCCCTATGGTAAAAATATAAATAACTATACCTGAAATACTTCCGGGTGAAATGCTACAATGGTAAATTATTTGTGCGCTTGCAGATCCTTTCATTCATATATTCCTCTTAGTCACATAAAATACTAAAACTACTTCTAGGTGTCATTCTAGAAGTGGCACTAGGTAGTACCAAGAAGCATTTCTAGCATCATAGCTAGGGATGACAACTTAGCAAAAGTGATATTAAGAAATGTCAACAAACATTAGGTGGCTACTTAAAACAAGTGACAAGTTAATAAATACCAACACACCACGATCGGAGCCGGAGACAATCACCTTCCTCCGCACGACAATCCTCGCTACACCAAGCCATCTAGGTGGTAGCAACCACCAAGACTAACAAGAGAAATCCATAGCAAAACACAATCACCAAGTGCCTCTAGATGCAATCACTCAAAGCAATGCACTTGGATGCTCTCCAATCTCACCAAATGATGAATCAATCAATCTAGATGAGTGAGAGAGGAATGGCTAGGCTCACTAGGATTTATTCTCAATAGAAATGACTAAGAGGATGAGCCCAAGCCGGCCAAGGGGCTTAAATAGAAGCCCCCACAAAATAGCGCCATTAGGCTCCCCACTATGCTGAAATCGGGGTGACCGGACGCACACCACCCTACGTCCGGTCAACGATCGTCATGCACGTGTCCCTGCTTCAAATGAGAGCCACTGATCTCCAATAGTCGAGTCTAGCCGTGCAAGCACTTAAGTAGAGACCAGATGCACCCGCAGCATGACCTGACGCACTCGAGCCATGTCCGATCATGCGCGTGCCCGAGCACCCAAGCCTATGACTAGACGCGCTGAGGAGATGACCTGACTCGCATCAACGTAGAGTCCGGTCGAGTCCATAAACTACCCCAAGAGGTATTTTCAGGACTAGATGCGTTAGGTCAATGATGACCAAACATGCCCCAGCATCCGCTCCTATCTTCCTCATGCCACCACAAACGTCAGCGTACATCAGTGCTTGACCAAAAGCAAAAACATCACATCCGATCGCGCACTTCACTCAGGTTCTGATCATGAACCCTAGCCACACCTTCACTGCACAACTGACCGGATGCATAGGTCCAGGGTCTGGTCCTACGTCCGATCATCTCCAGTGACCTCCTCAACTTCACCAACTTCTCCACCCTTACTCAAATGTGCTAACCACCAAGTGTATCACCTTTGTGCATGTGTGTTAGCATATTTTCACAAACATTTTCATGGGTGTTAGCACTCACTAGAATCTAAATATATATGCAATGAATTAGAACATCTAGTGGCACTTTGATAACCGCATTTCGATATGAGTTTTAGCCCTCTTAATAGTACGGCTATCTGTCCTAAATATGATCACACTCACTAAGTGTCCTGATCAACAACATAAAATGGCCCTATGGATATCACCTTTGCCTTGAGCCCATTTTATTTTTCTCTTTCTTCTTTTCCAAGCCCAAGCACTTGATCATCACAATGGCCATCACCACCGTCACCATGATCTTCATTTCATGCTCCACCACTTGGAATGTGTTACCCTATCTCATGATCACTTAGAGTCAAAGGGTTAGCACTTAGGGTTTCATCAATTCACCAAAACCAAACTAGAGCTTTTAGCAGCACCAACAGCAATAGGCACATCAACATCAAGAGGAAGAGTAGTAGCAGCAGGAGCACCTACATTTGCACCAGCTGGGCCAAAGGCAGACCTACCAAGCAGCATTACAGCTGCAGTGATAAACCTAGCACCACCATTCCTAGCCATCTAAGTTCCATATACAGCATAGTTGTCATGAACCAACCACGTAATAAGGAATAATAGAGAACAATAGATTTGTAACATAAAATAAATAGTCTTAGCTGGTGTCCACAAAAAAATATTACACATGTCCAACAATGCAACATTAGTTCTATACAAGGCTACCTTAATTTATTATAGGTTACCAGAACATGAAATGCATAGCTAAGTCCTAGAAGCCCCCTAGAATCCCATATGGCATCAGAGATTGCATCCCTAACTGATGCCATGTTAGGCACCTCTTGTGTCTGCAAAGCATTGATAGGTGGACCAGTGGAAGAAGAAGAAGCAGGGTTTGCAACCCACTCTGCTTCAGTTGCTATAATAGGATCAACCCCAAATCCCAGGATCCAATTATGTAAGATGCAGTAGGCCTGAACCACTTCACTTCTGTCTTGTATTTATGAAATGACTTGTTATCTAGCCCTCTCAATGGTCACTCTAAGGGAGCTGTGCCTCAGATTGTACAGCTCCTTGGCATTAGTAGGGTTATACCTAGGACCATATTCAGACAAGCGATACCTCACAGCCTAGTAAGGAGGCAGTAACCTAGGTCTACAAGCATAACCAGCATCCACTAGATAGAATTTCCCTACAAGGTAGTGGTGGATTGGCTTACAAGACAGAACATAATGGTTTAAGATGAAATAGGCAGCTATGGGTAATGATGTTACCTTCAGGAACACTCAGCCCACCATGTCTCTCTATAGCATCAGCTAGAACCAATGCATCACGAGCCAAACCATCCTAGCCAACCAGAACATATGTGAACTTGAGATCAAAATCAACAGCTGCCATCACATTTTGTGTACAACTATTTTTCCTACCCCTAAAGGGCCCCTGCATGTGCCTAGGCACCCTTGCCAACACATGGGTGCCATCAATTGCACCTATACAGTCCCATGAGCAAATAGGATTTATAAGTCAATTTATGTAAACCAGATGTCGCACCCAATTTTGCATAGCAAAATCAAGTACTCATATATGTGTGCCCAGGATGTCCAAACACACATATACCATCAAATTGTAGTAATATCAAAGTAAAGTACTTTATTATCACATAGTTTTTCTCATTGGCAACATTATTACACAAAGTGAAAAACTAGCCCAAACTGCCATAGGAACTCCTACTGGTGAACATCATCCTAGTAGTCCTGGACATCCTCCGGAACCTCTTCATATGTATTATCTGTTACCCATCTGGGATTTTCACTGAATGTAAAGCAAGTGTAAGCTCACCATGCTTAGCAAGTATATCAAAGGGATCTATGAGATTCAAAGGCTAGACAAGGTTTGACTGTGGTTCGCAATTCTAGTTCAAGTTTTAGCATCCTGAATCACTACTTTAGTGAATAATCCCAACCCAAGTGGTAATGGTGAATAATCAAGATTATATCAATTTCCCAACCATCCATAGTAACCACTAATCATGAAGGATCCAGATCACTCGTATCCGTGAGCACGACTGTTATAACAGGTTAAATATTTCTAGAGAAATTGTACAACTTTACCCACCGAGCCATGATTCCCAATGTCGGGGTTTACAAAGCCCACAACACCTCTACCTAGGAAGTGTGCCAGGGTCTCACTACATAACCCTTCGCTAGTCGCACTAACAAGTCATAGCTACTAAGGTTTTAGCCACCTAGCCATATGTGGCCCTCCTCTAGGAGTGGCACGTGTGGTCACGGCACGGTACACACCCTAGTAGGAAAAGAAACATACCAACTAGTGCCCCCCTCTTGCCCTTACGGAAAGCTACAGATGAGCTAGTACAATCTAGTTAACATGTTAAAGTCTGAGCCATATGACACTCGGGGTTGTACAAAACCTCCTGGGTAGCCGCTTTAGGATTAAGTCCTTATGGAGCCAAAAAGCTCCATTTTATCACATTGCATAATACCTTTAGTCATGTTTATCAATTACTTTATGTTGAGCGCTGCAGCATCTATCCAAAATGCATCCCAAACCATAGGTATCAAGGATATGTGGTACAAAAAATAATCTAGGTAAAGTCCTTAAAGGTAATTCAAATTTAGACACAGCATGAATATGAATTGTAAAGTTCATAGCTACAAGGGTTCTTTGCTACACTTGCCTTCCTCAAAGTTATCCTCTAGGTACTGCTGGTCACCCTGCTGATCCTCAGTCACCACGAACTGCTCACCCTCTAAACGTGTTCCAATTCACCAATCAAGCATCCAATCCAATCATTACATGCATACAAATAGACTTCTATTAGAATAGTACACCAAACAGTAAAAACATATATTGAAAAGCTTATAAAACTAATCTACGTACTGCTACGAACACATGAGCGAAAAATCACTAAAATCAGACTTAAAATATAAAAGTTATGCATGAAATAAGGTTTCAATGGCATTTCTGTAAATAAACCAAACTCATTTTTTAATTACAACAATTAAAATCTGAATTTAAATGGATTATGGATGGCGTGCACTATTTTCAAAAACTACAGGGTCTAAAACAAATAAAAATAGGACAGAAAAGTAACTCTTTTGAACTGTACTGGACCACGGGTTGATTCGCTGAAAACCGAGGGGCTAATCTGCAAAATTGCCCAGCGGGTCGCTCCTGACCGTGTCGCCGATTGACTGGGCGGCCATGTGGCTACGCATGAGTGGTGCGGTGCACCATGTGTGCATGGGCGCGCGCTGACGCGGCGCTATGGGCCAAGTCCACAGCCCGACGGTGGACCGGTTACACATTCCGAACCGATATGTGATCTTGGCCGCTGATCAAAGAACAGATGGTCAGGAATGAACGGGAGATTCCCCCGCCACTGTACTATGTCTCCGGCAAGCCCGCCATGGCCGACGACGAGCTGTGCGCCACGGCGAACGCTGGTACAGCGTTTCGGACCACCCCAAAACAAACCAAACACATAGGAATGAAGTACATGCTCTCGTGATCTCGCTCGGGTACCGAAATAGGGACAGGGAGCTCATCGAGGCGACGGTCCCCACGGCGGCGCCATCACTGGTGCGACTAGAGCTCGCTGATATGGCACTCCAGGGCATCATTCAAAGGAAGGGGGCACAGGAAGATGGAGCAGCTCACCGCAAGTCCAACGGAGGTGGTCGTAGCGTTCAGGAGAGCTCCAAAGGGCTGGGTCGATGGCGGCAACGAACTGGAGAGAGAAGATGGGTGCAGGTGAGGGTGAATCTGAGCGACGGGTTACCAAAATGAAGAGGTGAGGGTACCTATGGCTCCGATGTAGTACGACGGAGCTCACGGGCGCGTCGGCGTCGTCGATTGGGGCGCTGGAACGATGGATTGTGGGGCGACGGTGAGAACTTGAACGCGGACAGGAAAAGGAGAGAGGGAGGGGTTTGGCTCGAGGTTTTGTAGGCGGGCGGCATGCGGTAGATGGAAAGGAGCATGACGAGGGCGAATTTGGACGCCTTCCAATCCTGGCCCAGTGGCCCGGCGGGTACAGCTGCCTCCAATGGCAAGCACGCCATCACCGGTGAGGCGGGGAAGGAAAGAAGGGAGGCACGTCCGACAAGCAGGTCCCATGTGCAGTGAGGGAGAAAGGAAGCAGCATGCGGGCTTGGGTGCTGCGGTGAAGGCCAAAACTAGGCCACGACGCTGAGCTGGGCCGCACGGTCAGCCAGCAAGCGCGCACGTGGAGGAAGGGCGTGGAGCGACGGCACTGAGTGGGCCGCCGAGCAGGCCGAAGGAGGGAAGGAGGGGAGGCGCGAGCTGGGCCGCTAGCGACCAAGCGATGGAAGGGAAAGGAACAAAGGGCTGGGCTGGCCTAGGGTTGGGCTGGAAAAGAGGAAGAAGAGAATTTTTCAAAAATAAATCCTTTTCCATTTCTAGTTTTCAAATCCAAGCCAAATTCAAATGAAATTTGAATTCAACTTCAAACAACCTAGCCCTACACTCAACCAAAAATAGTATACTTCGGCATGAATGCAACAAACATGTTTTTAATCCTTATAGTTAATTTTAGTTAACCAAAATTTATTATTTGGCCTAGGTTAAAATGCATAGAAAATCAAATAAATGCTCAAATTTAATTACTAATTTGCAGTTGAAATTTTTGGGTGCTACACCAGACCCTACACCCAAGATAATGGAACCAAGGTAGTCAACATTTACCTTGAAAAAAGGGTTCCACCTGTGACTTTCTAGAATTTTGGGATGTGTTGAACCAGTTGGTGGTTTGATCAGATTAGCCCTTAGTTCCCCAACAGCATAAAGAACCTAGTGAAAGTGTCTGCTAACAGTTTCTATGGATCTCCTAAAGCTCTGGTGGACAACCCTAAACCTCATATTGTGCCAACCACATGGAGAAACATGGTCACTTGTTCCTCAACTAAGGAATTAATTGTGTCCAGAACTAAACCCCTCTGCCTAAACAAGTTGCAGAGTGTAAAAAAGGTGCTCTACTCGTCCTAAGCATGGATATGCACGCAACATGCATTGAGTTGTAAATGAGAGCAAGGTTCTTCTCCCTGTGCTCATCTGCTTCTAACCTAGGGCCATAACAAATGGGCTCATCCTCCTCTCTACGCCTTTTTAGTTTAGATGAAACAAGGGCAACCATGAAAACTACCATGGCAGTAGTCTGTGAAGCCATGGTAGATCTCTGCTGTTGTAAATCCATCTACGTGCATAAATAAAAGTTTGATGTTAGGTTAAGGCATGTCTTGCTGGCCTCTAAATGCACATCATTATATTGCAGGCATAAACAAGAAACTAGTGGAGAGGGCTTCATGGCCTCGGCTACAATGTGCAGAGCACAGCCACCCAGAAGCTCCACCTAAACATCATCAACCAAAATAAACCCCCAACAATCAGATCCCAAGCTCAAACCATGCTAAACAGTAAACCCTAGCTCATATGTATTATCACAATCAAATAAAAGCATGGAAATATCATGGATTGGGACCAAGAACTCACAGATCTACCACGAGGCAACCATAAATCCGAGAAAAACAATGCTATGAGCACTTTGACCGCCGAAATCGGGTCAAGTGTAGGCACTTCACATCGCTATGAGCACTTTGACCGCCGAAATTGGGTCAAGTGTAAGCAACATTTTAAGATTTCACCATGCTTTGGGGACGGAGACGAAGCAACCACAAAAGAAGCTGGCGGCTTGGGGAGGAGGAAGCAGATTCGGAGAGGAAGAAGGCGACGACTTGGGGAGGACAAAGCAGCATCCACCACAGGCCCGCGTCCAGGCAAACAAACACAGCAACCAGCAGTACCGCTCGTCTCGAGGAAGAAGAAGATTATGATGAACAACATCACCCGTGCGCCGGCGAGATGGAGGAGGAGTAGACGATGCGAGCCACGCGAGGCCCGTCTACAACCCCGCCGCCACCATGCATCGCTAGACGAGGCAACCGCACCGAAGAGAGTGGAGAGCAGGAGGGAGTGAGGAGCGGAGAGGAGGAAGAGGAAGAGTGAGCGACGCCTGTGCTTATAAGGGAGGCAAACCATAGCGGGGAGGAGGACGGAAATTTCACCATAGTGCGCGAACGGGAGCAGCGGCCCGCCATCGGCCAAAGGAGCTCGCAAGAGGCTGAAATGAGCCGTGCCAGCGAGAAACGAAGGGCAGGGGCGTTTCCTTGGGGCCTGGCGCCCAGCTGCTTTAAGCAACATGCAGGTCGGACCCAAAATGCGTCCAGGCAAACAAACATAGCCGCCTGCAGCCGCTGGGCCCTGGCCCTCATCCAGGCAAACAAACACGCCCTTTATGGACCTACCGAGGATTGCTCATTTTGATGCCAAACATGCTCCCACTTGGCTAACAATCAACTGTAGGTCCTAGCTACCTAGCTAGGGTAATGCTCCCCTCCGTCCCACAATAGAAGTCGTTATGGGATGCGTGTAGGTCAAACTTTCTCCACTTTAACTAGCTTTGTAGAAAATACGTACAATATTTATATCTCCAAATAAATTTATTATAAAAGTATATTCAACGATCTATCTAACAATGTAAATTATGTATTATTAATATTAATATTCTTTTGTATATAATTGATTAAAGTTAAAAAAAACTGACTTCTCGGGAAGCAAGAACGACTTCTATTTTAGGACATATGGAGTATGATGTTAACACTCGTGACGACTAAACTAGACGACATAGCTGTATGCGTATTCACTTTAATCATATGTATTGGAGTGAATGAGAGTGAAAAATTAACTAATTTCTATCTCAATCCACTCCCACACACAAAAATTAAAACAAATACAAGTCCATATAAACTTTGAGCCGTAAACTCAGCCCTATTCGGCTGATGGTTTCTGCCGCTCATAAGCCAGCTGATACTATTTTGTTGTGAGAGAAAACATTATACCATGATTGATAAGCAGTTCAAGCGAATAGGACGAGAAACATTTTAGTCCTTGTGCAATGCATATGTGCCGGTGTTTGGCCCATATAGGAACTGTAAAATGTAAAATAACACTTCATTAGCTTTACGTTAGTTCTCTCTTCAGATAGAATTGTGCCTAGTGGTAGATCGCGTAATAAGGGAGACGACGTGGGGTTTATGGAGGCCGGAGACGCACACAGACGCAGTCACGCGTAGACGCAGCGGCAAGTGTGCGATGGGCGATGGCCCTGCCGTGCCGTGCGTACGTCGTCGGTACGTGTAGCACGCGTGCACATAGAGCGCGTGAGTGCGCTGCTGCTTTCCGCGGGCACGCGTGCGACGACCTCCTGGGCCGGGGCCCGCGGCCGTGACGCGACGCATCGCCCACCTGGCCCTGCAGGACGGAGTAGTAGTTAGACCTCGTTTAGTTTGACGAAATTTAAGAATTTGGTGTAGCACTTTTGTTTTTATTTATCAATTAGTATTTAATTATGGACTAATTAGGTTTAAAATGTTTGTCTCGTGATTTTCAACTAAATTGTGTAATTAATTTTTTTTCGTCTACATTTAATGCTCCATGCACATATCGCAAGATTCGATGGGATGGCTACTATAATATTTTTTTTGGAAAAAAAACTTTTTGAATTAAACAATGCCTTAGACTGCTCAGCGTGACGTCAACCCCTGCCGAATTCTCTGCATTCCACGTCCCTCTCCAGTCTCCACTCCACTCTGCAGCCAACTCTCCTGCAGGCCGGACGCAGTCCTGAGTACGGCCTGTACTTATACTCCCGGCAGAGTGAGCACTACTGGCAGTACCAGTAAACGCACACGCACGAACCTATCTCTCCGTAAAAAAAAACAAATTAATACGAAGGGCATTATTATTCATTGTTTTCGGAGACATCTTGGAAATAATATTTCTACGCGCGGTTAGTGTTACGGATCTTCGTAGAGACAGACATTTCTATGGACAGTCAGAAGCACTAAGCATGAATAGAGTGATGTAGTGCTTGATGAGATCTAAAGCTGTATAGTTAAACTTTTTCTTCAATTTGAGATTGTTTAGCTAGATTCCAAATGTTTAATATAAGATCCATAGAAGTTAAGACAAAAAGGTTAAAACTTAAAACATGATATATGTAGCCTCAAGTGAGTGTGTGGTTTGGTGGTAGGGAGGCATAGTGAGACAATCCTAGCTACCGCATGCATGCATGCCTATTTTGCGTGACCTAGGATTAGCGATACACATCCGCAGTGTGTTGCTAGTGGGCTTGTCAAAGCTCTATTTTTTGCAACTTTTTACGGCCAATTTTTATTTTCTGAAATTTAATTTCTAGGGCGGTTGGTGTTTCCAACCGCCTATAGAAATTAATTTTTAGGGATGCTCCGAATATTAACTACTCCTAAAAATCAATTTCTAGGGATAGTTGCAAACCAACATCTAGAAATGTTTTATTTCTATAAACCCCCGGTAGATGCGGTTGCCCCTACAAATCAAATTTGAGCATCTCCAAAATGTCTTATATAGTAGCAATTGATATACGCATTTCTAACATTTGAACTCAAAACAGAAGTATGGAGTACTAGTGGGCACATTATATAGTCTAAGTACTAGTGAACACACTGTATAGTCCGAACAATGTTTCATTCAAAAGTGAAAACAATATGCAAGCTTGAAAAATGCAATCCACAACATAATTTTTCGTGGCCTCTTTTAAGTCACAATGATGGACTACAATAGAACTTTGGCTGGTGGGAAACATATGAGTGATGTGTGCATAATATAGATAGTTATAGATGAGGTGGAGGGATGAAGGTTGCCAGGGTTTAGCACCGTGGCACTGGCACATGTTGGTTGATGAGAACAAGTATGAAAAGTCTGGACTCATGGAGATATAGATGAGGTAGTACTATACTTGTGGGCAATTGAATTTTGCCCCTACTCCTATTGTAGATGGTTTACTAGAGGTGGTTGGTGTAAAACCATATGTTTGATGTCTCGTTAATGTGGCCATATTTTTCAGTGACACACACACACACACACACACACACACACACACACACACACACACACACACACATATATATATATATATATATATATATATATATATATATATATATATATATATATATATATATATATATATATATATATATATATATATACATACATATTTTTTTGTCCATTTGTTATTGGAGTTAATAAGTGTATATGGTGTGTTTGTGTTGCTTGGATGCTATGGGGCTCAATGCTTTGCCAAGAGAAAGGATTCTCGCGCTCACTTGTTTTTTTTGTTCGTTGATGTTGATGCAAGGCCAATATTTTCTGGAGGTTTATTTCTGTGAGTACTACTCATTCTAAAATGCCGACCACGCCCTTGGTTGAAATATTACATTCACACCGATGGAGTATATATCTTCTCTACAGTGGTTACATTTTTCATAATGATAACGGAAATAAAGTTTTGGGACCTAGAAATAGGAAGGAAAACAGCTAGGATCATAACTAGACTAATCTAATTGATTTAAGCGACTAGCTAAGCTAGACTAGATCCCGCATTATAGCAAAATAGAGCTAAGTGCGCTTGGCTATAATAAAATCAAATTGTAAGAGAGCCAAGCTATACAATTTATATTTTTCTACAAACGGCATTTTTATTATAATGTGATACTACTTTTTAACTATATCCCATATTCTCTTTTCTATGACTCCTCACATCCACTTTCTATCTATCTGTGCCCACCACTGTATAGCTGTACATACTTGCTCTTAAAGAGCCAACATCTATATCGGTACAGAGAGTAATCATAGTATCCTTACAAACATAGACCTTTCCAGCCATACTAGAAATGACTAAAGACTGAACTAAATCACTAGCAGTACTTCAGACATCAACAAGTTCCACGCAAATCATTCCTTGCCATGGGTACGTAATGGTTCTGGAAGAGCAGCAGAAACTCTTTGTGAGCTGTGAATCCAGACGACGTGCTTCCTGTAAGCATGATCTTGATTCCCTCGAGCACCTTGATTTTCTACGGTGCTTACTTCTTGAAAAAGGAAATTGTGCGACTGTCAGGATTATCTCGATCAAGTTTATGGTTGTGCTGCGGCAGTTCCATCTATCATTAATTGCTCCAGAAATGGGTAAACCCTGTCTGGGCTCGACGGATCGATGCAGCATTAGCTAGTAGGAGAGAAGAGTATTGTTGTGCAACTATCTGATTCCATATGCATATTGCATAGAGAGTAGGATTAAAACACATACCTGTCTTTTAGGGCAATAAGTAGGGTTACACCTCAGATAGATTAGATTAGAGAGGACCACACACTGCAGCACATATATAAACAACTAATAGCGTTAGGTGTGATACTACTACCTCCTCTAATGGGGGACATGAGAATCTAATTAATATAATAGAAAAACATGCAGATTACTATATGTAGCTAGATGATCGATTAAATGCATTTTGGAGATTACGTAAGGGGAGCAGCGTACATGTTCAGACAGGGGACGTACGTGTTCTATACATACATGGCTACATGCACGCGTGTATTGTCGAAAATAGACCTAGGTAGTATTTGTATGATGAGAGCATGAGAGATCGATCAGCAGGCGACCATTGTTAGCTAATCTACTGTTACCTTGTGTGAACACAGCAAGAGAAGGCGGCGCCGAAAGGCCCCCTGCTGTGATACTGTAGCCGCTGTAGCTGCAGGCGCCGCATGGCTCACCTGCAGCACTGTAGCCATGCAGTGGCCGGCGCAGAGTCAGCTCTGTCAGTGTTATCTAGTTACTGTTACAGCATGTGGGCTGTACTAGGACTAGATAGATAGAGTTGTATAAATAGACATACACGACAACTCAATAAAGAGAGTTCAGATTTGCCATCTCACAGACAGGGCTTTAGCCAACGTTGGTGTCTTGTATTGTGCATGCTTGCTCTGTTCTCCCTTCTTCTTCTAGCTCTAGACATAGTGCGTAGGACGGACAACGCCTACTTGTGGTCGGCATGGCTAGTGGGTGCTCGGCAACACTAGCGGATGCTCAGCAAGACCGGCGAGTGCTTCACTCGCCTGAGCAGGTGATCCTGTGGACCAACAAGTAGTATCGGAGCCGTACAAGTGTCGTCGCCAATCTAACCGATGGCGACGACGGGCGGTTCTGAGTTGGGCGACAGCAGTGGCACTGCTGTGGCTGCCCAGCTATGAGGGGAGGTCGTTGTTCGCACGGTGCGGGAGGTCAGCAGCGCCAGTAGGCCGACGCTGACTCACACCAACTATGGAGAGTGGTCGGTGACCATGAAGGTCAAGCTCCGAGCCCGACGGCTCTGGAATGCTATTGACAAGGGCACCGACAATGAGGAGGATGACATGTCAGCGTTGAAGGCTATCCTCGTTGTTGTACCGGCGGAGTATAGGGAGCTGTTGGGGATGAAGAGCTCAGCTAAGGAGGCGTGGGAGGCTATTGCGGTGATGCACGTCGGTTCCGACCACGCAAAGAAGGCAACGGCCCAGCTTCTGAAGCAGGAGTACGCTATCCTCAAGTTCAAGGATGGTGAAACAGTGGAGGACTTTTCCCTCCATCTGTAGACGCTCATCAGCAAGCTGAAGAGCCACGGCGTCACCATCGACAAAGAGGAGGCGGTCTCCAAGTACCTCCACTCCATTCTGGCAAAGTACATCCAGATCGCTCTCTCCATAGAGACGATGCTGGACTTGTCCACCCTCACCATTGAGGATGTGACAGGCCGTCTGCGAGCGGTGGACGAGTGCCTGGAGCAGGCGATAGCAACGAAGGACAGCGAGAAACTCCTCCTGACGGAAGAGGAGTGGGCTGCTCGGAGGAACTCCGGGAAGGCAGCCTCCTCCAGTCGCGGTGGCAAGGGCAAGCACCGCGGCAGGGCTTCTTCAGAGAAGAAGCAGGTCGACCCCAACGCCTGCCGGCGTTGTAGGAAGATGGGCCATTGGGCACGGGAGTGCCCAAATCGCAAGCAGGAGAAGAAAGTTCAGGCTCACCTAGCGCAAATCGATGATGAGGATGAGGCCACTATCCTGATGGCGATGTTCTGTGCACTACAAGACGTCGAGGCCGAGGAGAAGGAAGAGGCGACGATGGTGGAAGGACCTAGGAGGGCCCTAAAGACCGTCAACCTCGATGAACCGCGCGCCCAAGTTCACCTCGGGCATGTGGGCGCTGAACAGGAGCAGTGGTGGTATCTGGACTCTGGTGCCAGCAACCACATGATGGGCTCCAAGGAATCCTTCTCCGAGCTCGACGGCGATGTTACCGGTACGGTGAAGTTTGGTGACGGCTCAAGGGTGGCTATCCAAGGGCATGGCACCATCATCTTCAGATGCCAGAACGGGGAGCACCGCACGCTAACAGATGTATACTACATCCCGCAGTTGTGTTCCAGCATCATCAGCATTGGTCAGCTGGATGAGCGTGGTAGCAAAGTACTGATCAAGGATGGCGTCCTTAGGATCAGGGACTGGGAGCAGCGACTTCTTGCCAAGGTGAAGAGGTCCCTGAACCGGTTGTACCTGCTCGACCTGAAGGTAGAGCAGCCAGTGTGCCTGGCGGCAAGGCACTCTGAGGAACCGTGGATGTGGCATGCCCGGTTCGGACATCTCAACTTTGACGCGCTTGGTCGGCTGGAAAAGATGGTCCGAGGGCTACCCCACATCAAGCATGGAGGCGAGCTGTGTGACAGCTGCCTAGCTGGGAAGCAGAGGAGGCTACCTTTCCCAAAGGCGGCCAAGTATCGCGCGAAGGAAGCTCTCGAGCTCATTCACGGTGACCTCTGTGGGCCGATCACGCCTGCTACATGCGGTGGTCGGTGGTACTTCCTCCTACTCATGGACGATTGCAGTCGCTATATGTGGCTACAACTCCTGACGAGCAAGGATGAAGCAGCGGCGGCGATCAAGAAGTTCAAGACGCGTGCGGAGGCCGAGAGTGGCAAGAAGCTCTACGTGCTGAGGACTGATCGCGGTGGTGAATTCACTTCGATGGAGTTCGCTACGTACTGCACGGATCAGGGTGTGGAGCAACACCACACCGCGCCGTACTCGCCACAACAGAATGGCATGGTGGAGCGGCGGAACCAGATGGTGGTCGGCATGGCCCAATCCATGATGAAGGCCAAAGGCATGCCGGCAAAGTTCTGGGGAGAGGCGGTGACCACGGCGGTGTTCATCCTCAATCGCGCTCCGACCAAGGCCCTGACGGGCAAGATGCCATTCGAAGCTTGGTATGGGTGCAAGTCGAACGTGTCATTCCTCTTGACATTCGGTTGCATCGGCCACATCAGGAAGACGAAGCCGAACCTCACCAAGCTAGAGGACAGGAGCACACCGATGGTGTTCCTGGGCTACACGGAGGGTACCAAGGCATACCGGCTCTACGACCCACACAGAGACAAAGTGCTTGTCTCGCGCGACGTCATGTTCGACGAGAAGGCGGCTTGGGACTGGAGCAGTCCAAGCACAAGGGAAGCTGGCGGCTTCACCAACACCTTTGTCGTTGAGCACTTGGTCATCCACGGTGGTGGAGATGCTGGGAAAGGGGTGCCGAGCACTCCGGGAGGAGCACCGAGCACTCCAACGGTAGAGTCGAGCACTCCTGGGGTAGTATCGAGCACTTCAGGAGGGATGCCGAGCACTCTGGGAGGAGTGTCATGCACTTCTAGAGGGATGCCGAGCACGCCAGGAGTGGTGCCGAGAGGTTCTGCAGTGGTGGCGACCACTTCAGGACGGGTACCGAGCACTCCCGTGGCGGAGCCAAGATGTCTTGCAGTGGTGCCAACCACTCCAAGACTGAGGCTGGACACTCCTACAGTGTGGCCGAACACTGTAGGAGTTATGATGAGCAGTCTAGAAGCAGTGCCGAGCACTTCAGGTGCTATGCCGGGCACTCCGGCGGAACAGGGAACTCCATCGACACCGATCGAGTTCGCCTCACCTCCAAGTGACATCACTGAGTTCATAGACGCCTACCACGAAGGTGAGGAGGTGCGGTTCCGCAGGCTGGACGACATCATCGGTGGCACAGGTCCCTTAGGTCTAGCGGGCAGGCTGCTCAATGACGCAGAGCTGCTACTCATCAGTGTAGAGGAACCACCCACGTTCCTCTACACTAACGAGTAGCAACTCTGCGTTGTTGAGCAGCCTACCCGCCAGACCTGAGGGACCTATGTCGCCGACGATGTCATCCAGCCTACAGAATCGCACCTCCTCACCTTCGTGGTAGGCATCTACGAACTCAGTGATGTCACTTGGAGGTGAGGCGAACTCGATCGGTGTCGATGGAGTTCCCTGTTCCACCGGAGTGCCCGGCATAGCACCTGAAGTGCTCGGCACTGCTTCTGGACTGCTCGTCATAACTCCTGCAGTGTTCGACCACACTGTAGGAGTGTCCAGCCTCAGTCTTGGAGTGGTTGGCACCACTGCAAGACGTCTTGGCTCCGCCACAGGAGTGCTCGGTACCCATCCTGATGTGGTCGCCACCACTGCAGAACCTCCCGGCACCACTCCTGGCGTGCTCGGCATCCCTCCAGAAGTGCACGACACTCCTCCTGGAGTGCTCGGCATCCCTCCCAAAGTGCTTGACATTGCCCCAGGAGTGCTCGACTCTACCGCTGGAGTGCTTGGCGCTCCTCCCGGAGTGCTCGGCACCTCGCTAGTTGAGCACGATGGAAACTGGCGACGGGCGATGCTAGAGGAGATGAAGGCGATCGAGGAAAACGAGACTTGGCAGCTCGTCGATCCACCTCCGGGATGTTGTCCAATCAGCCTGAAGTTGGTATACAAGGTCAAAAGGGACGAGCTTGGCGCCATTGTCAAACACAAGGTGCACCTCATCGCCTGAGGCTTTGTTCAGCGTGAGGGCATAGACTTCGAGGAGGTCTTTGCGCCAGTAGCGCGCATGGAGTCGATCCATTTGCTACTTGCCTTGGTAGCAGCAAAGGACTGGCGCGTCCATCACTTGGACGTTAAATCGGCCTTCCTCAACGGTGAATTGGCGGAAACGGTCTTCGTCAGGCAACCCCTAGGTTTTGCCATCAAGGGAGAGGAGCACAGGCTGCTCCGAGTGCACAAGGCGCTCTATGGGCTGCGGCAGGCCCCCTGAGCATGGAACGCTAAGCTTGACGCCACGCTGGGCGAGCTTGGGTTTCAACGGTGCGCAACCGAGCACGTGCTCTACACGCGACGATGGGGGAAGGAAGAGCTCGTGGTCAGCGTGTATGTGGATGACTTAATCATCACCGGCGCGCGCACGGAGGACATCAACAGCTTCAAGCACGAGATGGTGGCTCATTTTCGAATGAGCGATCTCGGCGCACTCTCCTACTACCTCGGTATCGAGGTGAGACAGGGGAAGGAGGAACTCACGCTCGGTCAGAGCACGTATGCCTCCAAGCTGTTGGAGCAGAGCGGCATGGTGGAGTGCAAGCCATGCGTGACTCCAATGGAGGAGCGGCTGAAGCTGACAAAGGCCAGCACCGCGGCGAAGGTGGATGCAACACTCTACCGGAGCATCGTCGGCGGTCTGCGCTATCTAGTCCACATGAGGCCGGACATTGCGTTCGCCATGGGCTACGTCAGTCGCTTCATGGAGGATCCCAGAGAGGATCACTGGGCTACAGTAAAGCGGCTACTGCGCTACGTCAAGGGGACGGTGAATCATGGGATAATCTTCCCAAAGACCGGCAGGAGTAGGTTGCAGCTCATTGTGTTCAGCGATGCAGACATGGCGGGGGACATCGATGGACGATGGAGCACCTCTAGCGTACTCATGTTCCTCGGGTCGGCCCCAATTTCATGGTTGTCGCTGAAATAGAAGGTGGTGGCGCTATCTACGTGCGAAGCAGAGTACGTAGCGGTGGCCACAACGGCGTGCCAAGTTGTGTGGCTATGCTGGCTGCTGGGCGAGCTGACCGGCGTGGAAGCTCACCAACCAGCACTGATGGTGGACAACCAGCCCGCCATCGCCCTCGCGAAGAATCCGGTTCTGCACGACCGGAGCAAACACATCGATGTAAACTTTCACTTCCTTAGGGACTGTGTCGATGGGGGGTAGATCGTCATCGAGTTCGTCGAAACTGGTCGGCAACTCGCAGACGTCCTCACCAAGCCGCTCGGACGACTTCGACTCACGGAGCTGAAGGAGATGATCGGCATAGAAAGGGTACAAGGATTAGCAGTAGGATTAGGGGAAGATTGTTAGCTAATCTACTGTTACCTTGTGTGAACACAGCAAGGGAAGGCGGCGCCGAAAGGCCCCCTGTTGTGATACTGTAGCCGCTGCAGGTGCAGGCGCCGCACGGCTCACCTGCAACACTGTAGCCATGCAGTGGCCGGCGCAGAGTCAGCCCTGTCAGTGTTATCTAGTTACTGTTACAGCATGTGGACTGTACTAGGACTAGATAGATAGAGTTGTATAAATAGACATACACGACAACTCAGTAAAGAGAGTTTAGATTTGCCATCTTATAGACAGGGCTTCGGCCAACGCTGGTGTCTTGTATTGTGCGTGCTTGCTCTGTTCTCCCTTCTTCTAGCGCTAGACATAGTGCGTAGGACGGACAATGCCTACTCATGGTCGGCACGGCTAGTAGGTGCTCGGCAACACTAGCGGGTGCTCGGCAAGACCGGCGAGCGCTTCACTCGCCTGAGCCGGTGATCCTGTGTACCAACAACCATTAACCAGCTGCGCCAAATAGCATACGATAATGGTGTCGCAGTTACTAGGGATGAAAACGGATCGAATACGGACGGATATCACCGATATTACATTTGTTTTCATATTTCTGTCCGGATTCGGATTCGAATACGGATAGTGTCAACTATGTCGGATAGGATACGATTGGATATCGACATCATAAATATGCGATTTGAGTATTCGGATACGGATACGGTATCGGATGTTGGATATCCGGACTCGGATACGGACAGATCTCAACCCCTCTAAACGGATTTGGTTTCGAATACGATCGGAAAATATCCGTACCGTTTTCATCCCTAGCAGTCACAGACCGTCCACGACCTGGCCACCTCAAACAACCTTTTCATTCTGTCTTCCGGCTGGCCGGTCAGAAAACCTAAATTCTCTTCTTCCTCCTTGTCTTCGTCGTCGTCGTCGTCGTCGTCGTCGTCGTCGTCTTCCACTTGATTTCCTCGGCCCGACGGCAGTTTATATAAAACCACCATTTCATTGCACTCTGATCCACTGCTGCTCGATCTCTAAATATATATAAATCCATTCGATTCAACTTCACTTCTCCTACTTGCCCACCAGACAGTAGTCGTCCACCACATAACCCACAGTCCCACACCACACCACACATAGATAGAGAGCTAGCTCAGCTAGCTGCGCACTACCACACGCCACACTCTTTACTCGCCACTACTCTTGCATCGCATGCCCGGCGGCCGCCCCCCTTCTCTCCCACAGCTATCTACCATACCTATCTAGCTTAGCTACATACCTAACTAAAATACCAAGAATTTAGCCAAAGCAAGATCTCGATCGATCCCATATAACAGATCGATTGGACCCCATGTCGCTGTAGATAGATAGATAGATAGATAGACAGATATGGCAGATCACCACGAGATGATCCATCCACCAGCGGCTGCCACTGGCAGCACGGGCCACGGACACGGCGGCGATTGGTGGACCACGGCGGTGTCGTGCTCACTGGACCAGCTACCTGCTGGGTTCGGCGCCGCCGGCTGGTCGTCTGCTGAAGGCAACAAGTCGAGGTCCGGCAACGCGGCCTCCTCGGAGTCTCCCGGGTCCAACCACTCGCTCGCCACCGGCGGCAGCTCCATAACCTTCCAAGACCCTGCAGGCGCCGTCGCCGATCAAGCCGTGGTCGCCATGCCACCGCACCCGGCGGCGTCTGGTCTCGCCGCCAGCAGCTGGAACCAGCCTTCTTACTACTTGTGAGTCTCATCTATACTTCAATTTGCTTCTTCTCTCTGATCCTTTGTTTGTTTAATTTATTACTACTCCAGAAATTATTATACATTGTGCTCTTCTCGAAAGTTTATTCATGATCATATGTATCTATGCCTGGCCATCTTAGGGATGGATCTGTTGGTTTCCATGGCTACATGAGCTCAAGAAGCGACCAGCAGTCTCATCACCTAGGTCTGAGGAGCCCCTCATCGAATCACAACAACAGCTTGATGCTACAGGACGCCCATGATCCCAACCACCAGTTCCTGTCCAACCTTGGGCTGGAGCTGCTCTCGTCGCCGACTTCGTCTTCCGGCGGGTTCCAGACCTCCTCACTGCTCAGGAGCCTCACGGAGCCATCGGCAGCAGCCAAGACTTCGCCGGGCTTCCTGCAGCAATACCAGCAGCTGCAGACGATGAACCAATCGTCAGCTGGAAGCATCAGGGAGGCTCTGCAGTTCACAAGTAGCACGCCGTTTTGGAACCCTTCTGCCGGTGGGTTTGCTTCGGCGGCGGAGGGGGCAGCAAGTTTACTAGGGACTGCCGCCGGACCACCGTCAGGGCAATCGACACCGGCAAATTTTGGAGTCAAGGTTCGAGTATATATAGTTACGGTTTTGCTAATTTTTTCAGTTGGCTGAAAACTTCTTGTTACCTTTCAATCACTGCATGCCACACAGCTTTGTTTGATAACTTTCAATGGCCTGAATGTTTTGCGCCGTTGTACTGTGGTGCCTACCGATCAGTCCTGATTGAGCCTGTAACCTTAATTTAGTTTGTTGTTCTATGCATGTAGAGTGCATTAGAAGGTGCCGGAGACTCTAGAAACATCATTGCAAAGAGGACGAACATCGGTCCAACGCCGCCGCTCAAGAAATCGAGAACAGGGACACCATCACCATTGCCAACCTTCAAGGTATACATACCAACAACAATTAGTTTATTAGATCCTATTTCAACATGGAAAACTAACATCCGGATTTGTTGTGGAATTGAATTGTTTTTTCCTTAAAGTTAATGTTGTTCCATGACTAACTATATGGAAATGGAATGGCCACATATATATTTTTGCTTTCATAAAGTTTCTATACTATACACTCATTCATGTATACTCCACTTGGGTTTTATATATGCTTCAGGTAAGGAAAGAGAAGCTTGGTGACAGAATCACAGCACTTCAGCAACTAGTCTCCCCTTTTGGAAAGGTAAGCGATCCAGGTCTTAATTTGGTTAATGGTCCTGCACTTCCACGCACTACGTATTATTCTGGAAGCTGAAAACTTCAGAGTCCAATACCCCATGCAATAAGTCTCTCGTTGCAGAAGGCCCACACCTTTTAACAAATTAAATTCTCTTTGCAAAAAACAAATGATCGATCAACCTCGGCGTGCGTGCTGTTGCTGCACAGACGGATACGGCATCGGTGCTCCACGAGACCATCGAGTACATCAAATTCCTGCATGAGCAAGTTGGTGTAAGTGCGATTGATCTAGCTGCTGCACGCAGCTCTTGTCCTTTAAGGCTTTAATCATAATTTGTAGAAATTTTGATCTACCAGCTTGAATTTTGCTCACAATTATATTCAATTCAATAGACGCTTTTGTATATATGCAGTCACTCAGTGCTCCTTACCTAAAGAACAGGCAGCAAGTGCCCCATCACAAGGTACTGCTACAGTAGTATTACTACTGCTGCATATTCCTGCATGGCTCATCTCAGATAGCCTCATCATCCTGCATACTTTGTGAACTAACCAATATGCAACGGCTTCCCCATGCGTACGTCCAGGTCTTGAGGGATGGAGGCGAGGTGGCGGCGGAAAACGGAGAACTCACTGGGCGAGGGCTGTGCCTGGTCCCGATATCGAGCACCTTCGCGGTGGCCAGTGAGACGCCGCTCGATTTCTGGACGCCGTTTGGAGGCCCTGCCTTCCGGTAGTAGACGTGTATCTCATCCGGGAGCTAGCTAGCAGCTCTTACTAATTAGAATAATTTGAAAGTTCTAGCTAATTATAATATCAAATCCTAACTCACATCACATACAGTTACTAGTGAGCATATATAGTGAGAGCAATCTATGACTGAAGTATGGAGTATATATATAGTTGAATCTTTGGAACGATTTCTGGAAGACTTGAATTCATTCTTCAGGTTCATACAATAATGAGGTGCCAAATGAATATAGTTTATATGGCAAGCAAACTGTAACTCATCATAATTTGCCTTTGTAACTATCAGGTAGCACACACATTGTAACTATACTTTATTATCATAATATATTTAACATTTCTGTTTGAGCATTATTCTTACAATCTTTTTGAAAAATACTCCATTGTTATGTGTGATATTTGCAGATCCTATTTCCCCATTTGGTGGGACGAGTGGGGCTCAAGCCTCTCCTACCCACCTCCCACTATCGGAGACGGCTTCTTTACCGAGTGTCCCAAACTTTGCCGAGTGTTTTTTATCGGACACTCGGTAAAGAGGCTGTTTGCCGAGTGTCAGAGAGAAAGCACTCGGCAAACAAATGGCACTCGGTAAAAAGGTGGTTTGCCGAGTGCCGAACACTCGGCAAAGACCAGGTTTGTCGAGTGTCAAACAATAACGCTCGGCAAAGGGCCGCCGTCGTTAACGGCCGGCAGCCGCCGTTAATCCTTTGCCGAGTGTCTTCTCCTGACACTCGGCAAAGAGGCTCCTTTGCCGAGTGTCATTTTTTGACACTCGGCAAACCATATTTTTTTCACTTTTGACATCCAAACTTTTTTTGCAGTCCTCAGACAATACCTGGTACTCCATGTTCCAATGTGGCACATTTCTCGGACTTTTTCTATATTTCTTTAATTTATTTCATTTAATTGAATTTTCTTGGATAATTCAAATTATAACCGCTAGGCATTCGAATAATGAAAAAAAATGAATGAAAAAATGATATTCATGTTATTTAGTATAATGTGAGGCCGTATCCAGGAACAGACCACCAATTTCGAACATCTTGCTCACGAAACATGACCACGAACTTGCGGTCGAGTTGTTTTAAATTCTATAAAAAGCAAACGAAGTCCGAAAATTATGAAACTTGTCAAGATGTCAAGATATCATATGTGGAGGCTGTGATAAAAAAAATTGAGGAGGTTTCGCGCAAGTTGTCACGTACGATGCTTGCAAACCGAAGTCGGCCTCTTCATGAAATCGATTTCTTCCGGATTGAGCGGCTTCTTCCGGTGATGGTTCGAGGCTATGTCCCTGAGCATGTCTGGCTAGTGCTAGCGGAGTTGAGCTATTTCTTTCGCCAGCTTTGTGCCAAGGAGTTATCTTGGACCGTGATTGCTGACTTGGAAAGAATGGCACATGTGTTACTCTGTAAGTTGGAGAAGATCTTTCCACCCGGCTTCTTCAATCTGATGCAGCATTTGATTTTGCACCTCCCGTATGAGGCACGAATGGGGGGGCCGTGCAGGGCCATTGGTGTTGTCCAATCGAGAGATGTCTAAAGGTTCTTTGAAAGAAATATAGAAATAAATGCAAAATCGAGGCTTCCATTGCAGAGGTATACATTCTAGAGGAGGTGACGAACTTCACAACAACATACTATGGTGACAACCTCCCTAGCGTGCATAATCCACCCCTCGTTACAATGCTGGCGAAAATGAATCGAACCTCAGCCTTTTCCGAGGACAACTCAGAAGCGCAAGTGCATCGACCCCCAAGACCTTGAATCATGAACAGTGGCGCCATATCATGCTATACGTGTTGACCAACCTTGATGAAGTGGCGCCGTACATGCAGTAAGTTCTCAACGAACTTGTTAAATACGCCGTCACTATTCTGCATCCAACCCCCTTGTTTCTCGTTGGTACAGGGAATTTCTTCATGAATTCTGGCGTCAATCAAGGGATCCTACCCCCGCAGTAGGTAGATACCCTTCTTAGACAGGGTGCAGGAAATGGAATGCCCGATTTCATTTCCTTTGCATTATTGTAACATTGGGGTGAATATATTGTAGGCCTAGATGGAACAAGAGAGGAGGATACGGGAGCAGATGCAGGCGAAGATGGAGAGGGTGGAGGCCGAGCGAGAGGCCGAGCAGCGGAGGATGCCAGAGATTCTTCAGTACATGCAAAGTCTTGGCGTCGCTACGAGTGTAGCTCCGCCACCTTCACTATTCGCTCCACCTCCACCTCCACCTCCTCACTATTCTACTCTTGTGAGTATAAATATGTATGTTCATGCTTACGGTCAAACCTAGTGGAGTATGAAAGTTTTATTCATGTATGGTATATATTTAACTTGTCTCACACATGCAATCTCTTCTCCTTTGTGCAGAATCAATCGGCGGCATCGAACGATCCTCATGCTTCAGCGAATCCTTCACCAAATCAGTGATGATACTTGTGGTTGTTAATGATACTTCTATTTGCAATTGTGGTTAACGATGATGGAGCACTTGGATTGCTTGTAAATTTATTTGTGATATATTGTGAGACATGTGATGTTTGTGATATATATGTGGCGTTTGTGATATATATGTGGTGTTAGTCATATATATGTGTTGTTGATGATATATATGTGATGTTGGTGATGTTTGTTATATATATCTTCTGTTTGTTTGGATGGGATGTAAAAAACAAATAAAAAGACTATTTTCAGTCACTTTGCCGAATGCAATGGCCATGACACTCGGCAAAGTGACCATCTGGGAACTACCTGGGAACATGCTTTGCCGAGTGCAATAGCCATTGCACTCGGCAAACATCACAGATTTGTCGAGTGCCACGGTCCAGGCACTCGGCAAAGGTCGCCACTTTGCCTAGTGTCTTGTCGGCGACACTCGGCAAAGTGGCCACCTTTGCCGAGTGTCTAAGTCAATGGCGCTCGGCAAATCGGGTACCTTTGCTGAGTGCTTAACCTTGACACTCGGCAAAGCCGCCGTCACGGCCACTTTTCTTTGCCGAGTGTCGGATTGGCACTTGGCAAAGCCTTTGCCAAGTGACCGATATAATGCACTCGGCAAAGATTTACCGAGCGCCCTTTGCCGAGTGTAACACTCGGCAAAGGCTTTGCCGAGTGTATATCGGCAAAGAATCCGCCTCCGGTAGTGTCCATGACAATAGGGCCTCTCCTTGAGCCCCTCCAAATTTTTGTAGACATGAAAGAGACAAAGGATAGCCTCTAGAGGTTAAAGATGACTTAAGCCCCCTCTTCCATTAAATCCTAGATCGGCCACTGCCTAGGTAAAAGCTTCAGTGACCCAATTCAGCTATCCTCCTCTTGGGTCGGCCTTTTAGTGGGCCATAATTTTTTTACACAAAAACAGGGGAAAATCCAACCCAAACTGACCTGTAGGCACGTGTCAAAAATTCTGATTTGATGGCGGTCCTATTTCGGGTTTGGGCTAGACAAGATTGCTAGATTTTTTTTTTTGCCCGACTCAACCCGACGCTTGAACACATGTCTATTCCAGAGGTAAAACCCATAAACTTCAGTGAAGCATCCAATATTTACAGGAACATAGTATGTAAAAAGGCATTAAGATGAAGATTCAAGAGGAGAACAAAGAAAAATATGATCTGATGTATTATCTAAATATCTGGTGAGTACAAGACTGAAATTATAACTTCACATAGTTACACTTACTGGATAGTTCGGTGGTCGTATATATCTTGTGACCACTAGACTATTAGGTGATAAGAAAAATCTCATATATATATTTGCTTTGGTTTCCTTGTTTAATTTCATTCAGGTTCTTATCTATTGTAAGCTGAATATGGCTTTGTGGCATGCGAATGCATTCACTGGAAAAGTCTGATGACCACCGGAAAACACCCTCGGAGAATCGGTTACGAAGATCCAATGGTCCAGATTAAATTTGATCTGATCATTGAACATCGCATTCTCCGGTGTCTATCTGGAAGGCACCACCAGACATTATTTCTAGTGGCTCCTCAGAAGCCTCGGCCACACAAAACTAACCATTGGAATTTCAACAGCTCTTTCCTCTTTTCTCCGTGCTGACAACTGTACTAATCCAGTGACTACTAAGGGTCTGTTTTGTTTCTACATGAGCTCCTAAAATTCCTGTCATATCAAATGTTTGGATACATGTATGAAGTATTAAATATAGACTAATTACGAAACTAATTGCACAACTTGCGACTAATTTACAAGACGAATCTTTTAAGCCTAATTAGTTCATGATTTAGCAACGTAATGCTACAGTAACATGTGCTAATGACGGATTAATTAGGCTTAAAAAATTCGTCTCGTAAATTAGCCTCCATCTATGTAATTGGTTTTATAATTAATCTATATTTAATGCTCCTTATTAGTATCTAAACATTCGATGTGACATGAATTTTAGAAGCGACTAAAGAACCAAACACCCCCTAAAACCTCTCAGTGTAAACACCTAAGAGCTCTAGAGGGCATCACCGGATACTCCGGTGGCCTCCACCGGAACAAAGTGGTCACCACTTTTGAATTTCCTCACATTGAACCAGGGACTGCCACGTGTACTCCTCGTGTATCGCATTCTCTAGTGCCCTGTACCAGGAGCCACTGAATTTATGGTAGCAAACCCTAGCTACAAGGTCCCGGCCTCTACCTCTTGCTCAGGTGCTTGTTAGAGGCATGTACCATGAGACTATTCCAGTGGCAAACCCTAGCCTATGTTAACTGTGCACCTGAGGACTGCTTTCTCTGGTGACCCCCTAGGGGCACTGGACTTATCCGGTGGGTGCTACAAATCAGCACCTAGTCCATCTCTCAAATGGTTTTCAAATATGCTAATAACTCCAATTGTGTTCCAACTTGAACACCTTCACCCTAGTCATTGAGTTAGCTATTCAAAAACATTTTTCAAAACATTTTCACGTGCTTCCTCACCACGTCACTAGGTCCAATGCATATGCAAAGTTAGTTCAAACCTAGTGGTACTGACCGTCATAGAACTATTTTGGCATGCGTGGCAAGGGGCAGCCCCGCTGGCGGGTGCTTCTATTGGATATGCTTTTCACGTGTACATGTTATAGCCGGTTGCATTGGAGATGGTTCGGGTCACGTGTCACCTTGTTATTGGACAACGTGGCACTTTCTTTTCCTTGCACGTTTCAGGATCTAACTGGACCACGTGTCGGGTCCCAGTTATTCCACTTGTTAGGTTTTTATTGGCACACGTGTCGCGTTTCGGTTGGAGCATGTGTCACTTCTTCATTGGACCATGTGTCGCATTTTTATTGGTCCACGTGGCGTGATCACAATACCCCGCGTGTCTTTCTTTTACTCGACCACGTGTCACAATGTTGTTCATTCGCGTGTTAGTATTTTATTGGGCCATATGTCGCACCCTGAATTACCCACACGTCTTTTTTTTTATTCGACCACGTGGCAGGATGGATTTGTACCATGTATTTGGTTTGTATTGGCCCACGTGTCCTGTTCTGGCTCTTACACGTGTCATTCACTAGTTTGTCCACGTGTCAGATTTTTATTTAACGACGTGGCCTGTGCTGGATCTACCACGTGCACACCAATCATTACATCAAATTAAATGATTTTAGATCAACACTGTTGCACATAATAACTACATGCATAATTATATTGAACCTAAATCAAATAACAACAATTCAGCTCAGCAGCAAACCACTGACAAAATTCACATATCAAGTCGCCGCACTAGTGCACATCAAAACAACAAACAAAACACATGTTCACCGCATCACCAAGACTGAGAGTTACCAGCGCTTAAGAGCATGATATGCTCACGGAGCTTATTGTTCTCCTCATGTTGCTGTTTCTTGAACTCCTCAAACTCCCATTCAGTATTTTCTGCCTTCGTTCAGCGAGGCCAGCTGAACTTTCCTGTTGAGCAAGAAGCCGTTCCCGAAGTCTAGAGCAGCTTGTCTCGATACCAGCATTCTTCAAAGAAAAGGCGTTGCAGCTAGCCTAGGAGAGGACCTTGGAAATAACATCAGCAATTCTGGCCTGATAGGCTAAGTTGGCAAGGCCTTGATTCAAACTGCATCTTGATTCAATGGCTTAATTACTTGAGAAGGCCCACAAAATTCTAGCCCGATAGGCTCAGTTGGCAAGGCCTTGGCAGAAACATAATGGGCTGAGGTATAAGCATCATCAATGGCTATTGCATGCAGCTCATCCTTGAAACGCATGGTTGACACGAATTTGATACTCCCTCCATCTCAATATAAATTAATTCCTAGAAGCACCTAAGTCAAATTATCTTAATTTGACAAATAAACATTGAAAAAGATAACATCTATGACACCAAATAAGTAAATTATGAAAATATATTTCATGATGGATCTAGTTATATTAATTTGGTGTTATAAATATTTGCTAGCTCTTTTTTATAAAAAATTGGTCATACTTAAAATAGTTTAACTTAGGACAACAGTAGAAATTGATTTAATCTGGGATAGAGGGAGTATAGAAGTGCGGGCCTAGCGTAAGCGGTAGAGTCTTACCGCTTGTGACCGGAAGGTTCTGGGTTCGAGTCGCGGTCTCCTCGCATTGCACGGGCGAGGGTAAGGCTTGCCACTGATACTCTTCCCCAGACCCCGTACAGAGCGGGAGCTCTCTGCACTGGGTACGCCCTTTTTGCAGAGGGAGTATAGAATTATGAAAACAAATATGGGTTATGTTATGTGTTATCACAGGGACTGAAGATGCAAGTTCTGTCGGCCGCACGCAAAAGACGTCAGAATGCAGCTCAGCAATAACACTAGCTATATTTGTTTCGAAGCAACGGCTCTAACAAAGTGCAGCTGTTTTTAGCTGGCACCTTTGCTCAGGGCCGGTCCTGAGATTTTTTTTTTTTACCTAGAACGAAACTAAAATTTTGGGCCTTTTTATATAAACATAATAATACTAGTCCTATTCATGGCCGGTATATATACACAAATCTACAAAATATTACTAATAAGCAGTTAACTGAATGCAAAAGCAATATTCATGTGAAATAATTTGTATACATATTGAATTACCTCAAAATTTTGTTCTAACATTCCTCGATGCGAAGACCTCGATGATGGTGTCAATATCAATCTCCAACAATCACTTCTCAATGATTAATGTTTCCAATCCATTTAACCTTTGGATCTTCTGGATTAGTGTTAGCTGGTTCCTCCATATCTCAAATCATCTGTTAAGAAATTTATGAAGAGCCCCTCTCGGTTATTGTATCAAAACATCTATTCGTGTTTTCTTCTTTCTTTTGTCATTGTCAGAAGCATACTTTCTTGATGACATGGCACCGTTAAAATTTAGAGAAATAATTAGTCAAAGATTAAACAATTTGCAAATCTGAAATTCCAAATGATGTTTGTCCGGGTCTGTGAAATCTGAATCAATGATTAACCTTTACCTTAGCGGTCGGCAGTACATGGTTAGGAAATACTCCATCTGTCCCTTATTATCTGTCGTTTTCGGTTTTCATGCCACAAGCTTGACTAGATTTATAGAAAATACGTACAACATTTGTATCTTCAAATAAATTTATTAAAAAACTAGATTAAAAGATCTATCTAATGATATCAATTATGTATCATAAATATTAATATTTTTTATATAAATTTAATCAAAGTTATTTCTCTAAAAGCGAGAACGACAGATATTTAGGGACAGGGGAGTAGGGAATTAGGGATCATATAGAAGATAGGACAGAGAATCAGAGATTCGTACCTATGCGGATCACGTATTCACGTTCAGTCTCACTCGTTCACGTGCGGCCATGCCTACCTGGCTACCCGCCGCCCGCTGGCAACTCGCAGAGCGGCAGAGTTGCGGTCGTATGCAGAGGAAAGAGAATGAACAGTCACCGACTCCGCGACTCGCAGTCGAAGGCTCAAAGCGTCTCGCGTCGTCATGAGGACCGAGGAGTCGCTGTTGCGGCGTGCCTACGTCTACGACTCTGCGTACGTATGTTTGTTACTAGGCTCACATACGCCGAATACTACTAGTGTCTGCGTACCTGGGGAGGGGCCCATGCGGCTCCGTAGGCCTGGGACGGTTGTCCCTCTCGCCCCCACCCCAGGCCCGGGCCTGCCTTTGCTATACCGATCAGTGCGTGCGTGGCATACCTGGCCAAACCAAAGCATCCAAAAGTCCCAAGCCCGCACTCTTCATCGTTGGGTGCACACAAAACGTGAGCTCCCTTCGCACCTGAAACATTACTCTTTCTGTTCCACGAGCATACGCAACACGAAGAAAGTCTGAAACCAACGGGCTCATTCTACAACCAATCCTGAGAGATGAGACGTGTCATGTTAACAGCAGGTCGAATTCAGGCATCGGATAGATCCTGTGATTAGGAAATTTGTAGATAGAGGACGACCAGCAAGGATACATGGGATAGAATACATGAGAACAACCAGGACAACATGAGTAGGTAACATTCAGCTAGACATGTTGAGAAATGGCCTGGCATCAAGACAGGCAGAGTTTACCTTTGTTCGAGGTACGTGCTACCCGGACACGGACAGTTACAATTTCACATACGTATGTTGTACTTGACTTGTAACACAGTTGTATGAAAGGTCAACCCTAGGGATGTGAGGTGTTTATTTTTTCTCCAGTTATACTCTACAGGAGCTGAAAGGCGATGCATTAACCTTGTAACACCATGAGCGGGTAATTAGTGTCATGACCCGGTCATGACTTGTTCATAATTATCATAATTATATGAGCATCATTTGCATTTGAAATCCAAAAATTAGAAACTGAAATGTGAAGAATCTGAATAATTCTTGGCACTACATGTCCCTGCGGATCATCCGCCACACTCGTGGAACGTTTCGCTGAAACATTTCACAGACTTATAGTTTGTCAGACCATATCTTGTTTTGACAGATTGTCTGCCAGAACATGACATGCACAGAGTTGAGCTATCACTTGTGGAGCTCCCTTGCCTCCACAAGTCAACTCAACTGTCCAGCTCATGAGAAGCACACACCAGAGCACCAGACCACTCTCACACTCCCACTCTCATCCATCTCACTGTCTCTACACGTACTCACACACACTTGGAGCAAGAAGAAGGCAAGGGAGGAGGAAGGAGCAGGGATTGGAGGCCATCATCAGCTGCTAGAAGCCATGGAGAGCATCTAGGAGCTGCTCACAACAAGAGGCTGGGGGATAGAAGAGGGAGGAACTTTCTCTCCCTAACCATTTTGGAGCTCGGAGGAGAAGGAGCTCGAGGGGCTAAAGGTTGGATTCAGCTTCTCCACCAATTTGAGGAGCCCAAGCACAACCTCTAGCAACCCTGAGTTTGGATCAAACTCAAATCAGATTTTCATGAATCACGTTGTCATTCACCTAGAAATGACCACCAATGACATAGTGTTTTGTGAGCTTGTAGAAAATTTAATTAGGCTACTCACACCTCTCTAGCCATCCATAGCAACGCTCATAAGAAAGCTTCGGTAACCCCACCGGAGTTTTCTAGTGCCGGCCACGTCGACTAGTCATTGCCGACCATTGGGCCAGCCTTTTCTTTCATGCTTTGTTTGGTGCACTACCGGAGTAATCCGGTGCCCCTCTGAACCTTCTGCGAAAACTTCTAGGCAACTGTCTTTTCTCCGTTGCTTCCCTATGTGCATCACTGGAGAATTCCGGTGGCCTTAAAAACCTTATGAAGAGACTTATAGCCATGTTAATGGTTGAATACTAAGCTCTGATGCCTTCAACAGTACATCACCAAAGTTTTTTGGTGAGTATAAATTATCCGACCAGCTGGGTCCTCCCTAACCCCTTACTCCAGTGCCACTGTGCAGGGTTCATGCTACAACTAATCCTGAGAGTTGAGACGTGACATGTTAACAGCAGGTCAAATTTAGGCACCGGATTAGGAAATTTGTAGAGAGGACGAGCAGAAAGGATACCTGGGATGGAATACATGAGAGCAGCCAGGACAACATGAGTAGATAACATTTAGCTAGACATGTTGAGAAATGGCCTGGCATCAAGACACGCCGAGTTTACCTTGTCCGAGGTACATACTACCCGGACACGGATAGTTACAATTTCAGATACATATGCTGTACTTGACTTAACTTGTAACACAGTTGTATGAAGGGTCACTCAACCCTAGGGATGGTGAGGTGTTTTTTTTTCTCCAGTTATTCTCTACTGCAGCTGAAAGGCGATGCATTACCCTTGTAGCACAGTTGTTCAGACGAAGCAGTGTTGGTCGCTGAAATCTGCGGAGGAAATACGTGATCACCTCTAGCGCCCCTCCAGTGTTCCGAGGCTCATATCACTTACGTAGCTTTGTCCTGCTCCTGCTCCACCAGTTTCAGAATGCCTCCTTGCAAAGCATACAGGCTCCCTAGGCTGTGGGAGCTCTATGCCTTCGTTATCGAGGCTCGAGACCACCGATGGCATTAGTGGACGAGCATTTGGGTTGTCTTGCACCAACAGGAGTCCAATGTGGATACATCGTAGACTTTCACCAAGTGAACAGCTCTCAACAATCGATGGATCAACCAAGTTCCGCATGTTTCCATCCTTCCATAATCTCCATGCCTGAGTCAATGATCACGTCAAGGTTTGCATTTCATATGGGTCAAGTTTTAACTTTTGAGAACCTGAAAGTACTTATGTAAGCTATAAGGTTGGATGAGCCTGTGACTGGGCCTGTCGAGCTGACCTTTGAGCCACTCACAATCTCCAGAAGCATGACACCAAAGCTATAAACATCAGATTTGACAGAAATGATGCCTTCCAATGCATATTCTGGTGCCATGTAGCCACTTTTTGGAAGATGAGCACACATCACAATTTTAACTAATTAGTTCAAGAACAATGGTGTGTTGCTTCAAAATTACTTCACGTATGAAATCACTCACAATGTTCCAACGACCCGAGTGGTACTTGATTGTTGTTCGTTGACACTGAAACTCCTGGCTACACCAAAGTCAGATATTTTGGGGTTCATTTCAGCATCCAACAACACATTGCCTGCTTTGAGATCTCTATGAATTACTGTCAATCTTGAATCTTGGTGGAGATAAACAAGGCCAGTCAAGCAGTGATTTTCTTGCAGCACCTGTCAAGGGTAGAATCAAATGAAGTCCTTATCATGAATCTTGTGGGCCAGTCAAGCAGTGATTTTCTTGCAGCACCTGTCAAGGGTAGAATCAAATGAAGTTCTTATCAGTGGTGCATGTTTCTTTCATCAAATGTTGACCTTTTGCAAGAAGTGAAGAGAACGTACTGAACAGGAAGACATGCAAACTTTTGTTAGGAAGGTATTCGTAAATCAATAGTTTTTCATTTGCATGAATGCAGTGACCTAGAAGTTTAACTAAGTTTCTGTGCTGCAACCTGGCAATCAGAGCTACTTCATTTTTTAATTCTACTGCCCCTTGGGCAGAACCTTTGCAAAGCCTTTTCACAGCGATTTCCTTATCTCCCAGTGTTCCCTGAATACATGAAAGGTTCTGGAACGTTAGAAAAATTACACTCCAACCACCGAAGGTTACCAGCACAAGCCTTGCTTACCTTGTAAACAGTACCAAATCCTCCTTGTCCAAGTATAGTGGAATCAGCGAAATTATTTGTTGCAGTGGAAATTTCTCTGAAGCTATATAATGACAATTCTACACTTTCACCAGCAACTTCATTAGCAGTGCTCATATCTCCTAGCATCAGTCTATCCCGGATGTCTGTACCTCCTTGTTTGTCTGAAAGGAACACATGGAATTTGATACAGTTTCTCCAGTTTGCAAGAACTAGAGAAAGCAAATAAAAAGGGAAGAAAATATTTCTCTTGTCTACCTCTAAACCAGTAGGTACAAATAACCCCTATGCATATGAATACAAGGAAAGTTGTCACAGCTGGCAGTGCAATTTCTAGGGTTTTGGTCTTTGTCATGTCACTTGCAAAAACTAATTCATGGAGAATCAACAAATTCTTTCCATTCCACAGACTATATGTCGAGTATTTCTCATGCAACACCTCCTTTAGTTTAATGCTTCACAAATATAGATCGCTCTTCACTTTACCAGGAAGAGTTCAAAAACCTATATAGGAAGATAAACATACAATTAATAGCAATAAATCATACCGCTTGATTTGTCGATCCGAATATAGAGGGTCTCCCCTCCTTGGCTATACCTCTCCATGTCAATCATCTTCCCAGTCCATATCAAGCACCTTGTGTCATCGCCATTGATGCCTTTGGTGCTCATGTTGGCATGAGCATATGCCACACAGGAGCAGTTGCTCCAGCATTCAGCTGCACACTCATGAAAGCTTCTGTTCCGGAGGAAGATGAAATGATCAGGGACCTTCATGTGTGGCAAGGTCAATAAACCATGTCCACCACATCTTAGTGCCGTCTTCTGGCGACATCCCTGTGAAAATCTGCCACTGACCCATCCTTTCATCATTTGGCTCAAAACCATCATGGCACTTGCATGTTGGGGCAGTTCCATTGTTGTCACAGTAACCATAAGGACCACAGTAATCATACTCATTGCACTTATGTGCAGGCTGTATGTACAAGCTTGTCCATACTGACATGTTACTGTCCCAGCTTAGAATATTTACATTGCTTGAGTAATTTATCTCCATTCTAATCAGCATAGACAAGCTGTCAATCGGAATGCTGATGGAGATGTATACCTCATCATCGGCGCCACAATGTACCGCCATGTAAATGGTAGAATGAAGGTTGTCCATGTAGCCCCCAAGAAGGAAATAGCTAGTCCACACTGGGCTTCGACGGTGCGGTCTTGTGCCATTCCAGATGAACCGCTGCAGAATGCTGTTGGGGTCTGCACCATAGGAGAAGACCCCAGGGGATGGGTCCTGCAGGCCATTCCAAGAAATGAGGTGTTGTATTGGATGCATCTTGTGGCTGATCCTGAGTTTCATCCCAGGCAGAAGAGTATCCGAGGGATGGTCGAAGCTCTGCCACAGTGTGGTGCGGTTAACGTTGCTCAAGAGGATGAAGTTTCCGGTGTTCTCTAGTGTGGCTTCTGCAGAGACGGTGGTGGCAGGTGTAGCACTGATGGCAATGCTGTTGTTTGAATTCCAAAGGACACGGCCATTGGCATCAGACAGGACAAGGTTTGTGCTACTGTGCAAGGCGAGCATTGCAGACAAAAGATCACTGATTGGTGCAGCACGGTTGGCAGCCCACACAACGGTGTGCTGCGGGATGTTGTTGTACCATATACTAAGGTAATAGTGGTTTTTGGTGGATTTGGATGGGGAGAAGAAGCCCAGGGCAAAGGTGCCATCATCGAACACAAGAGTGTTAACTGGGTAGAGCGGCTTGCCGGGGACTAGGCTGTTGCGGGATGCACATAGATGCATCGAGCTGAATGAACATGAAAGAAACAAAATGATGGCATAGACGGAAACAGAACACATTGGCATTCTCAGCATCCTAGACAGTAAGCAGTTAGGGACCATGGAAAATGATCATGAAATCATGGAAGAGGGAGTATTAAAGGAATCTGTGGGTGAGGTTGCCTGGAGAATTGGACAAAAAGGAGCAAAAGAGTGGTTGAGTTGTCCCAAAAATAGCAGCCTCACAAGGTGCCAGTGTTTTTGCTGGAGACGCTACTAATCATGCTGCATTACTTTTATTTTTATTCATTTACTGGTCCTCTAGATTCTAAGCTATTTGTTAAAAGACATTCAGAACACATGTTCCATAATAATAGAAAGAATCGACAATAGCCACACCTTGTAGAGGCCAATTGGAATTTATGTTTTGAAAGTTCTGAAATATTGGAAAGCCTACTTTATGTCTCTAAATTTTCTTCATGGTGGTAATCTATAAATTTCTATTAAAGGGGGGAAAACTTCTAGGAATCCAAATATGAAAAAACCCTTCTCTAAACTTCAGAGTGAGCAGTTCCTTTGAGAAAAAACTAAAAAAAAAGGGCGTACCTAGTGCAAAGAGCTCCCGCTCTGTGTGGGGTCTGGGAAGGGTATCAATGGCAAGCCTTACCCTCGCCTGTGCAATGCGAGGAGACCGCGACTTGAACCCGGGACCTTCCAGTCACAGGCAGTAAGACTCTACCGCTTGCACCAGGTCCACCCTTCTTTGAGAAAAAACTAATCCTCCTAATTAATAAACTCAGGCTTCCAAATCCACTATACATTTGCATCTTGAGAGTGAAAGTGAATGGGTATATGCATACAGAAGCATTAAAGTATATGATAGTACAGCTAAACAAGTAATATTGAAAATGTAAAGTGACCAAGGGTTACATGAACGAAGCAATACAAGGAGAACTAAAGCATTGTAACTGCAGGACAGCAACCAGAGCTGACACTGCAGCCTCCGGCATGAACTCATTCAAGCCTTCTTATGCAAAGATTTCTGTTTAGGATGAGCCGATGCAGAGCTTCGTGTTCGTTACTTGGCACATACCTACTGTGGCCGAGATGCCCAGAAAATTAAGTCATCATCATGACATGAAACTAACTACCCGAATTACTTCCACCAGAAATCTTGAGCTGACGAAAGGACATCATCATGTTGACCTACCTTGCCCCTTGTTTCAAGCTTTCGATGCGTGTATAGTTAGTAATCTGAATGCAGACCTACGTTGCCCCTTGTTTCAAGCTGTCGATGCATGTATAGTTAGTAATCTGAATACAGACCTACGTTGCCCCTTGTTTCAAGCTTTCGATGCGTGTATAGTTAGTAATCTGAATACAGAAGTTTTCTTACCAGAATTTAGAGTCGAGAATATGTCCTTCCAGCCCACAGAATTCAGTTCAATGATTAGCCTAGTTTGAGTCCACTGAATCAGAGCGTGGGCAGTTCGAATTGTAAATGGCACCGGGTTTAACTTGTGACATTCAATTTGGGACAAAAAAACAAGTGGATAACCTATTAACCTTGTCAGGTCTAGAAAAATGAAAGTACTACTAGTATATTGCATACAAAAGAAGCATACCAGTTCCTACAGTTCATCAGAAGTGAGAGTGACCGGTGAGAGATGAGGAGGCAAAACCTCAATGCCGCGATGTGCTCCAGTGTTCCTGCAGCTGCACCTGCAGAGAACCTCTGTAAGTAAGGGTGAGTCGTGGGAGCATCCAACCAAACTACCCTTTCTTCCACAGGATTCAATCGAGCAGGATCGATATATCGGTTCAGTTTTTTTTTTTTACCTCATTTCAGCGACAGAGAGAGGGGATAGGAAGGAAGAGCCGGATATTGCACCAGGGGGAGGGAGAGGTGGCGGGGTTCAGGGACGGCAGGGTGGTCGGCAGTCAGCGGCGGCGGCGGCGGCGCCAGCGGAGGATGCGAGAGGTCACGAGCCTGGCCATGGCGGTCTCCCAGGCGCATGAGGCAGGACGGCGGCGAAGGTAGGTAGCTGGGCCGGCGTTTGCAGTTGGACCGTCCAGAGTGCTGGGCTCTACGCTCTAGCAAGGTGGGCGGAGCAACGCTTCGTGGGCCAGCGTTTGGGCTCTATTAGTGATAAGGTTGGTACCATGGCCCCGTTTGTTTTACTGAAAAACCATGGCTGAAAGTACGTTTCGCTAGTTTGTCGTGAGAGAAAAATATTGTTTGTTCGATGAAATAGTATGGCTCATAAGGTAATATTTTTTCTTTTATTAGCTATATATAAAAGGAAAAGTTGAAGCCTCCTACTAATAACTAGTCTTAAGTCGAAGATCAAGACAAAACGAAACAAAAACATACTAGCAAAAGCGCATATTATATATACTAGCAAAATGTGTCGTTGCGTTGCAACAGGAGTCAACACATATAGTAATAGGACTCCGTATCATCGCTAGATGCGAGTTGTTCTAACTCGTATCAAGTTAGCTATTTATCGACGGATCAAGAATTGTTCTTTCTTTATATGTGGTGACTATTTTGGATATTGCGCTGCATAGAGGTAAATTTATTTAGTCCGGATTGGACAACAAATATTGTAAGACCTTAACTCGCTATTTGATAAGTTGGGCCATCGACTGAACCAAGTTTCACTATGAAAAGTTTTATTCCTATCACAAAAATAATTAGTGATAGGAATCTTTGCTTCTTAGGAAAGAGTTAAGGTCTTTGTTTTTTTATACTTATTATTTTTGTTGGAACGAGATAAAAATGGTTCAGAAAATCGTGAAAAACAAAACTGAAAAATTAGCATGTATGACCGTAGGAAACAAAATAAAAAAATCGCCCTTGATGAAAAACAACAATGGGAGAGTAAAATGAACATGAGTTCGATGAAAAAATGGCCTAGTGAGAGAGTAAATCGTACGTGAGTCCGTTCAGGATTCTGTCTAGATGAAAAAAAGGACGACATAAGTTATTAACACTCAGAAAAATGGCTCAGAAAATACAAAGGGGAAAATAATCAGAGTCGAATTAGACGAACAATAGAAGATGAAGAATTATTTTTTGCTCTTAATTAACAGGTGTGGAACTGGTCGCAAAAGCTGAACCATGAGCTGATGCACGCGATGACGAAGATCAATTCCGGTGATCATAAAAAAATAGCTTTGTCTAATTTATATTTGCTTACTTCCTGTTTTTATTTCCTTTTCTATTTCTATTTCGAGTAGGATTCCTATGAGCCGTGCTATTCTAGGCGAGAAGCCTGGTATGACTGAAGGAGTCTATTTAGATTAGGATTCCTATTCAAGTTATTTTAAGAAACCACATATATTCATGTAATAAAATAGTAGGAGTGTAGACGTGTCTCGGACGATTTCCACATTCATAAAGTTAGTTAAGAAAGGGCCGGACGAAAAAATGGGTGGAGAGAAATTTTACCCCTTTAATATTAGTTATATATATAGATAGATATAAATGTACTGTTCTATAGCTGACCACAGAATAAGTTATTCTGTGGCCACTTTGAGCTACGATAATTACTATACTGATTTACGAGATTATGGTAACTCCCTCATAAGTGATTTGCTCTAGCACTATGGTAAATATCATCTTGAATTATAGTAATCCATATATCATAAATGTGTATTGTCATTATCGTAAATTGGTATAAACATTATCGTAAATCAAGGTGGCCATAGAATAAATTATTGTGTGGCTAACTGTAGAATAGCCTTACCCCGCGCGCGCGCGCGCGTGTGTGTGTGTATATATATATATATATATATATATATATATATATATATATATATATATATATATATATATATATAAAAGAAAACACATCCAAGGTCCTGTCAAATGTCAGAAATACTTTTGTGGATCTTGGTGAAAACCTATCTTAACCATTCTAAGGCAAGAAAAGACTATAAAGTTGAAAGCTAGTAGTTCCTTATAGAATTATAGAGATCTTCAGAAGAGCTTTTTAATAGAAAAACCATTTTAGAGAAGGGGAAAAAGGAGGCAAGAATTTAGATAAGTAGACATGTGTAGGAGGGAAAACAAAGGTAGAGATGTCGATTGGGCCCTGATCTCCGATTCTTCAGGGGGAATTTTCCTATTAGGCGAAAGGGATGAGGTCAATTCTTTCCCATAGGGATTCCAACCTATCGTACTTGTCTACCCTCCCTACTTACGAGGATGGTGGAAATCGGATGAGAAAAACTGTTTCTAAGCCAATAGAAAATCGGACACAACACGGGTTGAAAAGAAAAGAAAATCCACGCATGTGTTAACAGACCACAAACCGAATGAAATACGAATGTGAAGAAAAGAGATTGATGATCTTGGCTTTGTTTTTGGCCCGAACCCACTCGATTGTTTTTACTTAGCTTCAGTCGTTTTTTCTGATTCTCTAATTCTGTGTCCGTTTTTACTTTAATTATGTTGTTTTTTTCTTTAATCCAATTCCGTTTCTCTAAAAGTAGTCGTTTTTTTTTTCTGTTTCTCTAATTCTGTGTCCGTTTCTACTTTGTTTATGTCGTTTTTTCTTTTTAATCCAATTCCATTTCTCTAACGGCTAGGTAGCGCCCGGACGTCCGGATCTGGACGCGCGCCCGGACATCCGTGTAGGCTGATCCTCCACTCTCCTATAATTTATTTAGCAGTACCAGAGTTTTTAAAGCCTAAAACCTGTTATCCAATCAGGAGGAAGAAATGCTGAACAGAAAGAAAGTGCCCGCGTGCTGCCACGCCCCGTGACTGCTGGTGCTGCTGCGCCCACGCTTGCTGCGCCCACGCTTGCTGCAGTGCCCGCGTGCCCGTGGGGACTGCCTGCACCCGCAGGACCACCTGCGTCTGCGCTAACTTCCCGACACTTGTTGTAACGTACGTCTGAAAATAGATCAAATATTTAGAATATATTTTTATAACATATGTGTATAACCACTGCAACATCTAAATAAAATACTTGTAACATACGTTGAAGTTGAAATGTTAGGAACATACATAACATACGTATATAACCATTGCAACATATACGACATCATATCTATTTTATAACATCTAGATAAAAAAAAACATACAACACCTATATGAAACATACGAAACATACATCTAAAAACATATAAAACATACGGAGCTCGACACCGAGACCTACAAAGATCGCCGGTGCGGATACACACACAAATTAGTTTCTATTTTAATATACATGCACACTGACATGCACACACAACTAGCTACATGCATCCTTAGAGAAATAAGGACACTTTACTAAGTTGCATATGAATGGAAGAATTTCATGTGGGGAACACAAAAAGAGGCAAAGCCTCACCTGGGACAAGAGCCTTGTTCGGTTGGCTGGTTCGTATCGTTGCTGATTCGTTTACGTGAGAGAGAAATACTGCTGGCTGATTCTAATGAACAGTGTTTTTGTGAGGGCTAGCCAGCCCAACGATCACGCTGAAGGAAAGAGGCAAAGCCTTCATGTGACAGCAGACCACTTGTGTGGGTGCGTGGGGACCGGGAAAGATGCGAGGATCATGGGTAGGACGCAATGCGGATTGCGGCACACGGCGCGTACCGCAGGCGGGATAGATCTGGACGAACGGACGTTCTATAGGGAGCATTACGGTTTCTCTAATTCTCGTTTTTTCCATTAGTTCCCATCTACGAGCCGTTTGGTATGTCCACCAGTAACGTAAACAGAAACGAACTTGGTTCAAATCGTCCCTCCCGGCTTGACATCCGCAGGCATAACCTATTTGTGGTTGCAATACGAACCTGACAACCAAATAGTTCGCTAGATTTTATTCACTATTCGTTCTTCTTTCCATTACGTGTGCTTCTATTTTCCATTTTTTTTATTTGATCCTTTTTCTTCTTTCTGTCTATCTGTTTCTATTTGCTTTTCCCCCCTTCTTTCTGTTGGTGTATTTCTGTTTTCTATTTCTCCTCTACACACCGGTGGTTTTCCCATAAATAAAAGTTAAAAACAAATATGTATATCGTTATGGCCTTTCGAACCATTGATCTTTTTTTAGAAACACATGGGTCGGAGGAAGCCTGCGTTGGCGGCCGGGGCCAACGAGACGTGGCGCGAGAGCACGTGGATTTGACACAGCAAGCTGAGATGAACGCCAACGGTGTTCGCGACCTCCTCGGCACGGTTCCCGTTGATGTGGACGAGGCGGAGGCCTAGGTTATGGTCATAAAGCGCACACTAAAATCTTCAGTGTCTAGTCCAGTTTAAATCTTTAGACCAATCCATGACACGTTAGCAATTACCTCTTTATTGACTTTAATTAGATATTAGAACTATATATTTTACGGGATCTCAAAGAAAGCAATGAAACTCGATATTTAACTGTAGGAGCGCATAGATAGTTTGAAAATTAAAGTTACAGTATATTTACGTCTAAATATTTATATTCTTTTCAATAGAAGAAAAAATATCATGATTGTATTTAATATGATTAGGTTTAATAGGACATTGTCATATTACTGGCAAGATTAACTTATACTATGGATGTCATAGTCATTATAAGTTATACTCCCTCCTCCTAAATTAGAAGACGTTTTGGTTTCTCTACATACATTGATTATTGAGTAGCTTTTAAATTTTATAAAAAAGGTGAACATATTGTTTCTTGAATATGCAAAAGATTTGCGCATCAATGTAATTAAGATATAGTGGCTTCATATATACAAACGACGCACTTCTGGTGAGCGCCGTAGATCTAGAAGATTACGGCTTGTGGCTGGACGTCATATAAAGGGCACACATATATAGATATGTACCATTTCTATCATCGATTCACATAAACATCTGATAGTTTTTTCTCCCGTTGCAACGCACGGACATATTTGTTAGTAACTAGTCTTAAGTCGAAGATCAAGCCAACAAAAGTTACTAGCACAAGCTCATATTATATATATATATAAGAAAACACGTCTAAGGTCGTGTCAAATGTCATCAAAGCTTTTGTGGATCTTGGTGAAAACCTATCTTATTAACCATTCTTAGGCAAGCAAAGACCGTAAAGTTTAAAGCTAGCAGTCCCTTATAGAATTATAGAGATCTTCAAAAGAGCTCTTTAATAGAAAAAACCATTTTAGATAAGGGGGAAAGGAGGAGAGAATTTAGATAAGTAGACACGTGTAAGAGGGAAAACAAAGGTAGAGATGTCAATGGGGCCCTGATCTCCGATTCTCCGTCGGGAATTTCCCTATTAGGCGAGGGGGTGGGGTCAATTCTTTCCCCATAGGGATTCCAATGGGGAAGTACACATCCCCTATCTGATCCCTGCATCCCCATATCCCCGCCATGTTTTCCATACATGCACCTAGGCATCTCTAGAACTTGCGATGTCATTGTTGTGAAGTGTGTATACTTTTGTGTATTTATGCTAGAATAGTAGTGCTAGATACTATATGTGTGCATTAGTTTGTGCAATTGGCTACAAATTGTTGCTTGCTTCTGAGTTAATTTAAAATTATAATCTATGTTATGTGATGTCCAATGTAGGGATATGGATGCTTGCTTGGATTAATTCCTGACATAGGGACGGGGATGAGAACTAAAGCTCCCTTGTGAGCTTTTGTTGATGTTTATGGGGTTTTTTCCTCCCTATGGACATGGATGGGGAGCCACTCCCCATTAGGGATGGCAACGGGGCGGATTCGGATCGAGTGGAGTCTCTGTGCACCCGAATCCAAAACCGCACTGAACACCGATTCGGGTGATAATCCTTCCCCAAAACCGAACCCGCGGATACCCGAAACCTAAATGGATACCCGAAACCCGCTTTGTATGGCAACATAGTAAGAGAAATAAGGACTTTCTATAAACATATGCATGATATGTATACACATATTCACATGTATAAACAAGAGGCAACAAATAATAAATATTTTCATGAGTCAACTTAGAATAAATTTAATAATATAAGTAAACAAGTTATTATTAGCATATTATAAAACATGAGTTTTAATTCCAAATGATTTATTTTGGATATCCATTGGATATCCACGGGTGGAAAACCAAACCCGAAACCGAACCCGATTGGTTTTGGGGCCCCGAACCTAAAAACCATGGGTGAGAAATCATCCCCAAACCCGCAAGACCCGAAACCCGTGGATATCCGACCCGAAACCGCCCCGTTGCCATCCTTGCTCCCCATCATAGAATTCTCCATTAGCACATCTAAACAAAGGTGACATCTATCCAAGGCCCTAGTGATGTCCATGACGTCAGGTTGCACATGGGTGGAAGAAGTAAATGAAGTCCTTGTTCTTGACGTTGTTCATCTTCTATCATTAGCATGACAAGCAACTATTACTTTCTGGGTTGATCTTCACATTTGTATTTTTCTCTTTTTCATTTATTAATTATTCAAACTCTATTTCTATGATTCTACCTTATATATATAAATGCAACACATAGATTGAGTCCACACAACAAGTATACTAGGCGATAGTTGAGACAATAGGAGGACAAAACTCCTACCCGAAGCAACTACCTTTTTATGGGGGCCTTACCATTTAAGAAGTTGCCTAACAACATGTGGTGGAATATGAAGGCTAGACAAGGTTGTCATCACTTGCTAGCTGCCACAAACAATCCGTGCGACAAGCGGTAACCAAAGGCAAGATAATGTATAAGCACCACGCTTACACCTTCTCTCACTACTCTAATTGCACGTACACAGATCAATTAGAGCACCCTAGGATAGGATATGATCGTAATACATGTGCGTGCTTGGATCACAATCTAGTATGTAACAAGTATAAGCTAAGATAAACCACAACAATACTATAACAAGACTAAGTAAAGTAGAAAAAGAATATAATTATACTGAATAAAGTAAAAGTCTTACTAAAAAGGTAAAGATACCAGAACTATACCAGACTCTCTAGAAGACAACACTAGAAACCGCAAGTAGGCTCGACTCTACTCTAACTTCCACACCAGTCTATCCTAAACTACTAAGATAGAGTGGAGCTACACTACTCTTCACTTGGAGCTTGAAGGCATGAATGGAGATGGGGTGTACCTGTTTACATAAAAAATTGGCAAGCTTACCCTAGAAAGGAAGGAATCGGCCGATAGCGTACATACATGGTATTTCGGATAGCTGCCGAAACAAATAGGAGAATTACCAGGCGGTGTCCTGTATATATTCTGCAGAGGCCAAAGTAGGAAGTTGTACAGCGTCAAACTAAGGAGTATGAATCCAGCGAGAGTCCAAGCAAAGCACGATGTTGATCAATGGTCAAAGAAGCAAAGAAGGAGACGGGAAAGAAAATATATTTTAATTGGCCAGGCTACACAAGGTGTATCATTTACAAGTAAGGGAGGAAAGGAAATATTCTGTATATTTTGGGACAAACGCTCGATGTCCAGGAAGCTCTTCACCGGCCAGGAGATATTATTTAATATATTTTGGGAGAAGGCAACCAAGGAGAAAATCATGGAAGGTTATCAGAGTTGTTGGCCGAATCTATTAATATTTTATTAGGTGTCATGTACGAGAGAATTAATTTAGCACGTGCATGTATAGGACTCTTGTATAGTTGCCGACCTTGCCATAGACCAGGCACCCCTATAAATATAAAGGGTTGCGACCAATTGTAAGATATCACATATCAATCAAAATCAGTCTTTACTTTTTTGGTTTCACGTCAACCCTTAGGAGTAGGAGTAACGTAGCTTTTCGACGAGTTTTTCAGCAAACAGGGTTGCATCGATTGATCGACCTCCAACTTGCTTGTGAGTACCGTCACGACTTGTATTGTGCTTGTAAAGCTGGATCAGTTGATTAATCTTTTATGAGCCATAATATAAGTTAGTTATCGATCTGTATCATAGTTTGTAAGGCTGCATCAGCTGATTGATCTCTTACGAATCATAATATAGATCAAAGTTATCGATCTTGTGTTAAATAACATATTATTTAATATAATATCACCAGTTATTGAATCTGCTAAGATTAGTAAGATTTTCCTTGGTGTTTTTGGTTAATTCACTAGTTATAGATCTTGTTATAATTAATGTTTTATTAATTATAACAAATCACTTAATTGAGATAGAGATAGATTGGCTTCAAATCATCTTAATTGGTCGTCCTTTGATCTGGTCATGCTTTAAATCTTATAATTGATGATTTAATTTCTCTAGATCGGCTGTTTTATCTCTATTCCAATCAAACATAGTATGCATCCAAAGACATATTTTAATCTTGAATAAACTCATTAGTTAATGTGATCTAATCTAATGGCACTACCATAGCTGCATCGATTCGGTCGAACCTCACTGGTAAGACTTTAGATTATAAATTATTGATTAGTGGTTTTGTTCATGATCGAGATATGTACTCTGTTTGTTTGCTATGCCTGCATCGGTTATTTTAGTCGATTGCCTATGCTCTCACACATATATTATGTTATCATAAAGCTATTAATATATAGATGGTTTTATAGATTCTTTGGCTTTAGTTTGTTATCATTATCATAGCTGCATCGATCCGATTGAACCTCACTATTGATGATAATAGATTAGATTCAGATTGTTTATGGTTTTATTTATGGTAAACAGTTGATTGTTTGCGTGTTATACTCTTTTTATCAAATTTCTGATGTTCCATGAGCATCAGTTATTTTGATTTATATTATTATCGTTTAATATTAGCCAATAATCCTTAATTTAAAGATCTTCGTTTTATGGATACGCTGGATATCGACTATTTAGTCGATAGCCTTATTGAATCGGCTATTTGGCCACATATTGGAACTATCTGGTGCAACACTGACATGTACCACCTTAAACTACTAATTATTCTCTCCTTGTCAATTGCAGGGTCAAATTGACTGGCACGCCTTTGGTCCCGAAACTGACTGTTCTTGTGTAGAAGCTAAGCAGATCTTCAGGTTCACTCTGTCAAGATCATCCGGCTTGCTATGTGTTGATCATATCATCACATTTTTATGTCAACAATACCCCTCTATTTATACTAGCTTGAGTAGGCCCATGAATCCGCGTGATCACCATCGAGCACTGTTGGATCAAACCAACCTTGAACCACCATTGAATCAATGCTTGAGATCATCTAAGGTGCATGGAGACATGCTAGAAGGCGGCGGGTGCCTTTGGGCCCACTTGGCAGGTCGACCGACATAGGGGGTCAGCTGACCCCCTTTGGCATGTGGGACTGCCCTCCTTCTAGAAGCATGGCCCACTTTTCATGGTGTGTGTTTGATGCTTGGAAATTGTTGGTCACGTCGGTTTGCTTGAATGTAGGTCCATGGATCTATGTGAGTTGATCTTGAGCCATTGAGAAAAGGCACAACTTGCATCTAAGGGTGGATATTGGCTTGGGAGCTCATGACATGGATCCCGGTGACTTGGCGTGGTAGTGGGCCCCATAGGGGAGGTTGGTCAACCACCCTATGGTGGGCCCACAAGCTCACATCTCAATTCTACTAAGTTCTGCATGAAAATACTTCAAGTACAAGTGGAACTTGTTATTGATAAAAATATGCTCATGTTATGCTATTCTTCCTTTTTATTTCGAGGTTGTTGATAATGTTTTGAGTATGTAAAAGTGTGACATTTTCACCATCAACACCAAGCTCAGTTCAAGGGGCTTCGTCAATTCCTTCGACACCGAGATCTACTTCACCTTTGTCGACCGTTTTAGCTTGAGGGGCTTGTGGACATTCGCCCTATACATCTACTTTGACTACATCAACCACATGTGAATATTACCTCACAAGCACTAGCCAAGAGGTGCAAAGGGGTGTACTAGAGGACTAGTCACTCTAGTGAATGAGGTTTTGCCCAACTCATGAGAGAAGATTTGAAGGCTTCATGGCAACTTTTGGCTACGACCACTTTGCCTACTTCGACTATGATGACTACATCCATTCCCAAAGAGAAGATGGGTCTTCAAGAGAAGCCTTAGGCGAGAAGGTCTCTAAGGCAAAAAAAAAACTACGCACCGAGCAAAGCTGGTGGGCCTAATCATGAAAAGCATGGGGGCCGAAGATATAGGGAAAATTAACATCCATACACTGGGAGTTAGAAGCTGCGGGAGATAGCACTTGTTTAGACTAAAGTCGTGTGCTCTTTTCTCCATATCCTTTTTTCCCATGAGGTGTCGCCCACACACCTGAGCAGGTGTCGCAGATGCAGACGACGGTTCTGGAGGCCTGCTCTCCCAACTCTCCGTGCACGTAGAGGATTGGGATGGGGAAAGCTCGGGAGCAACTCAACAGAAGAACGATGGTGCTGGTGTACTGTGTCTCGTCCGCACGGCTGAAGGCAAGCTCTCCTTATAAGTGCAGAAGGTAGAAGATGAAATGTAAAGGATAAACCTAGACGTCATGAAGCATCTATCAGTCACTAGTAACCACTGCCATAAGCATGGGGTTACTAGTAATAACTACAAACCATAACCATGGGAGTTACTAGGAACCGCAGCCATAACTATGACCGTTACAATAAGTTCAGCCATCAACTACATTCAGTCCACCATTTTATTGCACCTAACATTTAATATGGCCTTAGAATTTATTTGATTTAATTATTAAATAAAATATGGATAATGCCTGCGTTAAATCTAACAGAAACCCCACTGAAACTATTAACTGTTGAGCTCAACCTAGACACAGTACATTCATAACTGTTATGGGCCATCCAACATTCCAACGACCCGACTTGATTATGGGCTGTGCATCGGGTGAGCTCATGCTATAATTTTGGATCCATAACGGAACTAACATAAGAAAATCAAAAAAGAATTTGAGAAATAGCCCCACCTAACCGTGCCAAATTAACGTGTCCTTGTCCATTAGGTTGGGGCAAGCCAAACATTTAGATCGAAGTTTTTTCACGGTGATTTGAACCTGTCGCCTTCTAGCATGTCTCCATGCACCTTAGATGATCTCAAGCATTTTTTAGATGGTCTAAGGTGTAAGAGATTCCATGCTAGCTAGTCTAGCAAGAGATTCCCTGTCCAAGGTTTTGATTTGGCTTCATGCCAATATTTTTTAGAGATCCAAAAATCCCAGCATGTATTAATAAGAAGGGAGTTACCCGGTTCATAAGGGAAATCTAGGCCTGAAACCGTACAAACCACTACCTATGAAAAATAACACTATCTACAAGTTTCACAACAAATGACGAAGACCATCTAGTATCATTGTTGGTGCCAAGCTTTGTCAAACGACAAGCAGCTCTGACTTCACATCGAAGGACCTCAGCCTTGTCTAAAAAGCTTCCAGCAGCCATGAGACAAAAGCCTCGGCAAAGCACCAACATGGACAGATACAAAGTTTACCAACAAGATCCTCATTTCCATCCACTGTCCATGACTAATCACAACTGTGAATCATCGTTGTCGAGCTTGGTGACACCTCAACACAAACAACTTCAGCTTCTCAAAAAGCTACAAATTAGGTGCCACGCCACCGGTCGCGGACCTAAGCACAGTACAAGACTAGCTTCCACAATGATGCCTTCAGAAAGGTTATGACGCTAACGATGCCATCATCGCCATCCCACGAATAGGCTAGGTTTTCACCCATAGAAACGCAATAGGGTTGGACGCCTCCAAGGAGGAAGCGGCGTCCACAGGCATCACCATCCTGGCTTTCATCTGCATGACTTCCAAGGCATCGCAGTACTATATGGGCGGCCTCCAACCCGCCACGCCACTACAGCCGCTCCTCGCTGTGCCTTGAGCTCCATAGCCGTCACCCGGGCTGATATGGTCACAATCGAGCGTCGACCCACCAAATCTGGCCAGCCCTCATAGATCCGGCTGGGGAAGAGTGCATTCGTATATCCGAGCACCAGGGTCAACTACTGAAGGAGACATGACCACCGCTTCGCATGGGCCTCCGGTGACCCGCTCGCGCGATCACGAGACATGGCAGAGAGGGGTGTGGCGCTGGGGTTAGGGTTTCCATCTGAGCTGCCTTGAGAAGAAGGGACACGGAGGTGTGTATTATGCTTCATGTCAAAAATCAAGATCTAAAACGAACAACAATATTTAAATTTCGAATTAGATTCTAAGAGAAAGAAGTGAATTTGCATTTCGAAGGTGTTTTCATTGAGTTGTGAGATAATGTTCATGTACGATATATTTTATTCATTCAATACCTAATCTTTATACAAGAGCCTTTGCAGCCTTTTAAAATTGGCTAGATTTTACCATAGGCCTTAATTTTTTTTTTGTGACGAAAGAAGAGTTATATTAGATAATAGTGGGTACATTATCACGTTACAAGCACTCTGAATTACATAAATATCCAGAAACTGATTTTCATCTAAATTGTATCTACACTGTGAATAGATCCAAATCTCAAAACTAAACCTGTATGACGCTTTGCAGTATGGATGACCGCACAGGCAAACACTCGGTAAAAGGCCTAAGAACAGATGACCAACGAATGATGGCCAACATTCATGTAGATGGAGTTGAGAAACTTCTTCTTTCTGGTGTCTTCCTTCTTCTTTCTTTCTGCCACCAAAGAATTAGGAAGACTGATCAGAAACTTATTCTCCCTAGTCCTTCATCGTGGCCAGATCTAACCATAATAAAACAAAGAAAAGACTGGAGAAAATTATTCTATGGTGGTGGCACCATCCCCGTCTTGTTGTCGCGGAAGCACAAATTGGTTGCACGTCGCTATCACATGTAACACCCTAAAATTTGCTTCTTTTGAAATATAGCTAAAAAGATTTAATTTTGAATTTTTGTGCACATAAAACATAGAAAATAATTTTTTTATTAAAATTTACCATAAGGTGTAGCAACACTATTTTGCATACATGTTGGTGCATTTGCTTGTTTGTACTGAGTGGTTTTGGTTCAAAGTTCAAACCAATTCAAATAGTTTTTGAAAATGGATTTGAAATAAGCTTTGAAAAAGAAAAAGAAAGATCCTTCCTCTCAATCTAGCCCGGCCTGCTCTGCTCTCCCTCTCCCACGGCCCATTCCAGCAGATGGCCTAGCACCGCGTCGCTCGCGCCCTTCTTCCCCGTGCCTCCGCTCATGGGCTGGCTCGGCAAGCCAGCCGAAGGCCCACGCTGCGCAGGCCACATCCCCACCCTTCTCTCCACGTGCTGTCGCTGACAGCCGGCCCCATTCTCTCACCCGCTAATGACCGGGACCCATAGGTCAGCGTCATCACCTACCTCCCCCTCGTGCCTGACGCGGACTCCACCATCATTGCTGAGACTCCCCAGTCGCGACGCCGTCCGCCTTGCCGTGCACTCCACGTCTCTCCACCCCCATGAAAGCCGAGCGCTGTATCCGCCGCCTCCATCTCGAGCACTAGGAGCAGCCGCTGCCGCCACCCGAACCCTAGTCGTGCCTTCGCCATAGCCACCGTCGCAAGCTAACAGTGCCGTCGTCGATCTCCCTCACCGGTGAGCTCGTGTCGATGAGAACCATCGCCCAAGTTTCGCGTCGAGGTAAGGAAGCTGTCGGACCCTATCTCGTCCTCTCCCTCGCTCTCTCCCATGCGTGCGCTCTCACCATCGTAGCGCCACCGCCGTTGCTCCGCTCCGCCACATGCGCCGCCATGTCTGGCCACCGTCAACCCCTGCGAACCGCGCGGCCGAATTCACGAGGCCGCGCTTCGCGTCCCCATGTTTTTCCCGTTGAAATCCAAGGCTGAAATCACTGTTTCGACGAGGAGCCGAGCTCCCCAGCCATGGCGCTGCTGCACCTGGCACTGTTTCAGCCGCCAACGTCTCTCTCTCCCCTCCTTTCTAATCTGGGCCATTTAGATTTAATCCAACGGACCGAGTTAGCCCGTACCCATCCGATTGGAATCTATGCAAAAGAGACCCTCTGGTTCAGCCAAATAGAACCCGCCGTCCTTGCACTTTTGCTAAAGAGACCCCTAGTTTCTAGAATATTCCACCCGCAGTCCCTGGCCCGAATTCAAAATCTGATTTTATTTATTTTAAATCAAAATTGAGTTCTGTTTATTTATAAAATTGCCACTACCTTCGGTAGGCCATAAAATCTCCGTTTTAACTCCAATTTGACCCATTCAAGTTGCATTAGATTCGTAATGACATAATCTATGCATTAGTATCAATGTTTTTCACGTCAAGAGCTCTAGAATTTTATGGTTTAACGCCTAACTTGAATAATGACTATGCAATTGGATTTTTTCTAATTAAAAGTAACTTAGGCTTTCCACCTTGGTCAATTATATGATTAGTTTTACCATGTTTTTCTAAATCAAGTATAATTTGATTTAACTCAATTAAGGTATTTCTCTAAAGTATCTTATACATGTTTTATATAGCTAAAATGAATAAAGCTTATAGTTTCTTTTCGAAACAAATCTATCGGTAGATGTATCTTTTTCACCGTAGCTCCGATTAGCGTACTTTTCGCGTCTGTGTGTTCGTAGCAACATATAGAACATCTTTAAAACCTTTCTACTTGTTGTTTCATATGTTTGGTGTATTGTTCTAATTTATTTCTATTATTTTCTTCTTGTATGATTGCATGGATGCTTATATGGTGTTTTATGATCTTGTCCAGTCGGTGAGCTTTACGTGTTGATCAAGGAGTTTCTTTGAAGTTTTTGACTTGAAGAAGAATAAGAGTTTTAAGGCAAGTATAACATGGGATCATCCTTGTTGTCCTATTCACCTTAATATCATTTTAATCATATGTATGTGTCTACCTTGGCAACCGTAGTAATTTTCCTAGCTATTTGATATCCTGGATTCCTTGATTCCAATGGGTTATTGCATTGGGTAGTATGATGCTAGTGCTCAACTACAACCATGATCTTGTAACTTGACTAATGGAATATGCAATAAACATTAAAAGATGTTTTTTAGCAACATGGAATCAAGGGGGCTAGAGCATTGGGCTATTTTATGGTGCTCTAGATTTCTCTCCCTGAGGACTTATCTGTAAGTGGTCATCTAGGACTTACAGTACAGCTGTGAGGGCTACATGGCTCTGGCTTTGGCTCAGTATGAGGACATTTTCTAGCTTATTAGAGGTTACCTTTATTGGCGTAAGAATGGCTTGACGAATTGGGTATAGAACACCTCTGTCCCCTTGTGTATAGGCTGCATGTCATTATGCCATCGAAAGGGGGGGGGTTCCTACATCTGTTTGCCGAGTGAATCTAATGGCCCTAACTTGTTAGATGAACCTTTGAAAGCCTTCACAGCGAACCCTACCGACCTTCCTTAGAAGTGGGTCAAGAGATTAGCTACCTCAGGCGAAAGGGTAAATCATGACTCACAGTGAAAGTGTATAACCTCTGCAGAGTGTAAAACTGGTATATCAGCCGTGCTCATGGTCATAAGCGGCCTTAGAACATTTACAGAATGGATGATCATTAATGGTTAATGATGATGAACACTGATGATACTGATGATAAATATGCTCACTAATGAATACTGTTTATGCTATTCATTATTCATGTTTACCTGATCATATGTTTATGGGCTTATGATAACTTTGTTGCCACCTAATTGCTAAAAAATAACTCATTAAATGCTAATCACAGTTAACCATTGTTAGCCTTTTAAGCCTCATGAACCCCATGTTATATTTGTTGAGTACGACATGTACTTATGCTTGCTTTATTTTTTTAATTATTTGGATAAAAATCTTGGATGGGTACCAGATTGCTAGTCTGGAGGAGTTAGGCTTGTGATCAACTAGTCAGTTATCCCTGTGGAATTGGAGTCTTCACCCAAAGATCGGAGTTGTCTTTCCGCTGTTTATTGTCTAAGGTTATATCCTTTATACTAAATACGCTATATATTGAGCATTGTCTTTCGATATTACCCTTATTTGTAGCTATATGTGAGATTTGACTTCCTAGGCTCACATATGGTGTGTATCTGGTTTTGTTCTTAAAATTGGGTGCTACAAAATGGTATCAGAGCAATGCTAACTGTAGGATGCAAGCCTAGGAGAAACTGGTCATTCTAAGGTTTAGAAGTTGCTACAAAAACCTTTGCTCTATGAACCTTGATATTTTCTTCTCTACTATATCTCTACCCTTGTTATTCATCTCTACCTTGGTGCTTATTTTGAAGTCTTTGTTCTTATCTTCACTCCTTGATTTGATATGCTTTTAGAACTGTCCCTCATCACCTTCTTGCGTAATCTGAAGACGAGTCTTAGGATTGTTACCCCTAGTACAATGAGGACGATAGTATCGCAAGTTGAGTCAATGATTGAGTTGTGCACCTTTATTGCTTTGTTGAATTGTCATTATGCTTATGATTGTTTTGCATCTTTGAAATGACCACAATGATTTTTTGGGGTTTTTCCACAATTTCATTTAGTTTATAGGCCTAAGGTGTAAGGATTAATGGAATAAATAGTTGGGTTAGTTTTCTTCTGTTTTCCCTATCCTGTCTTTCAGAGCAACCTGCACTCTTTGGCTTATATCTCTCTTTTTGAGGACCAAAAGTCATGAAAAAAACTTCTAGACAATAGTAGACTTCAATATCTTTCTCCGACCGCAAGAATCACCCTGATAGCTATTTTGGTTATGGAGTTATGAAAATCACAAGACGATGCATCTTTGCTGTCTAAAACCTAGAGCAGTTTCTGTTATGCACTAGTTTCGACTATTTGAACCGCAGAATTTGGAAAAGTATTCTATAAGGAAGTTGTGGAGAATTTTATAAGCTTTCCAGAGGTATAAGCTACAACTTCATTGGATTAACAAAATAAGAGTTACAGCCATTTTATTGCGCTGTTGTTTTTCTGCTCGCGAGGAATTTCATATTTCTTGTTCTTACCCATACACGAGAGTATCATTGGGATGTCAGAATGTCTTGATACTAGTTAGCTCATCTAGAAGAAGGTGTAAGATACCCTTTTTGTGTCCCCTAGTTGATCTTTTCTTAAGGGGGGTAGCCAAGTTAAAGAAGTTGCAATACGAAGGCTTCATACGTTCTGGTGCTTCACTTGAAAGTTTAGGTTATGTCTCTAGATGAGAAGTCACTATCAAGCACAAGTATCTTTGCTAAAGATGTGTTACTTGTTGGATCAAGGAGCTCAGGTATTTTCCCATATTGGTTATCACTTCAAGTTATTATCAATTGGGAGTCAATCTTCAACATATCCAGGATAAGTTGGCATGGATGACATAGGAAGGAGATATTGGACATCTACAGTTGATTTAATTGAGACTCAGAACATCTCAATGTTTCACCAAGTTAGCAAGTGAGTTTTTGTTGAAGGAAGTTCTCTTCTTGGGATATGTTATTTTTAATGGTAAAAATAGGGAGAAGAATTCGAGAAAGTTAATGATGAGTTTGGTTGTAACCCACCCAAGTATGTAAGAGTGACATCTACAAGGATGTGAGCGTAAGAAGTATATTTTCATGAAAGAATCAGATCAAAACTTTGAACATTATCGTTGGAATGAAATTGATTATGACTTGGAAAAGTGCTATCACTTCGAGGGGCAAAGTCATGGCTGATGACCTTAGCAACAGAGAATTGTGCTAAGAAGGTTCAGGTGACACCAAGGACTAAGAATTGTATTTCAAGCTCGAGCAACTTAACCAGAATCATTAATGTTTTGAAGATTGGTGGTAGATTCTCTTTCTAACCAACAGATTCCTAAGACTCCGTTAGAAGGTGAACATAGGAAGAAATAGGTCTAATAAGTATGGTATAAAAAGGAAAGGTGGGCTAGTGATTGGAGATACCTGAGAGTTGTTCAATGTGCCTGTTCAAATTTTGGAATTAGTTGAGCAATTTACTTGGAGTAACGTTAACAGGTATGCAAGGTAAAGTGGGATCGTTATCAAGATGATGGAACTACACGAGGAAGTAAAGAAGAATCCAAAGACGGAGTATCCCTATCTCCTAGTCGACATCTTCTGAGTCTCGAGGATAAGATTTATCTTAAGGGGGGTAGAATTATAACACCCTAAAATTTGATTTTTTGAAATATAGCTAAAAAGATTTAATTTTGAATTTTTGTGCTCATAAAACATAGGGAATAAATTTTTTATTAAAATTTACCATAAGGTGTAGCAACACTATTTTGCATACATGCTGGTGCATTTGTTTCTTTGTACTGAATGGTTTTGGTTCCAAGTTCAAACCAATTCAAATAGTTTTTGAAAATGGATTTGCAATAAGCTTTGAAAAAAGAAAAAGAAAGATCCTTCCCTTCTCTCAATTTGGCTTGGCCTACTCCGCTCTCCCTTTCCCGTGGCCCATTCTAGCAGATGGCCCAGCACCGCGTCACTCGCGCCCTTCTTCCCCGCGACTTCGCTCATGGGTCAGCCCGGCAAGCCAGCCGAAGGCCCATGCTGCGTAGGCCATGTCCCCGCCCCTCTCTTCGCGTGCTGTCACTGATAGCTGGCCCCGTTCTCTCACCCGCTGATGCCCAGGACCCACAGGTTAGTGTCGTCACCTAGCTCCCATTCATGCACGACGTAGACTCCACCATCACCCTAAGACTCTACCACCACGACACCGTCCGCCTTGCCATGCACTCCATGTCTCTCCGCCCCCATAAAAGCTGAGCACCGTGTCCACCGCCTCCATCTTGAGACCTAGGAGCAGCCACTACCATGACCTGAGCCCTAGTCACGCTATCGCCATAGCTGCCATGATGATCTCACTACGCTGGCGAACCCACGCCGAAGAGAACCATCGCTCGAGTTTTGCGTCGAGGTAAGGAAGCTGTCGGACCCTATCCCATCCTCTCCCTTGCTCTCTCCCGTGCATGCGCTCTCACCGTCGTAGCACCGCTGCCATGTCCGGCTGCCGTCAACCCCTACGAACCCCGTGGCTGAGTTCGCGAGGTCGCGAGGTCATGCTGCGTGTCCCCTTGTTTTTCTGTTGAAATCCAAGGTTGAAATCACCATTCCAATGAGGAGCCGAGCTCCCCAGCCATGGCGCTGCTGCACCTGGCACTGTTTCAGCCACCGACGTCTCTCTCTCCCCTCCTTTCTAATATGGACCATTCAGATTTAATCCAACGGCACGAGTTAGCCCGTACCCCTTCGGCTAGAATTTATGCAAAAGAGACCCTCTAGTTCAACCAAATAGAACCCGTCGTCCCTGCACTTTTGCTAAAGAGACCCCTAGCCCGAATTCAAAATCTGATTTTATTTATTTCAAATCAAAATTGAGTTCTGTTTATTTACAAAATTGCGACTAGCTTCGGTAGGCCATAAAATCTCTGTTTTAACTCTGATTTGACCCGTTCAAGTTGCGTTAGATTCGTAACGACATAATCTACGCATTAGTATCAGTGTTTTCCATGTCAAGAGCTCTAGAATTTTATGGTTTAACGCCTAACTTGAATAATGATTATACAATTGGATTTTTTTCTAATGAAAAGTAACTTAGGCTTTCCACCTTGGTCAATTATATGATTAGTTTTACCTTGTTTTTCTAAATCAAGTATTGTTTACACCAAAATTTGGGAAGAAGAATGCGGAAACTCAAAGCTTCCAAGATTATGTCATCAAGGAATCGATTGCATAAGGGTCGATATCAGCTGATTCAGATGCGGCAGTGGAATCAGCTCTCTTCGAATGACGTCAGCAGATGACGACAATGAGCTACGGTTGGTATCGGGAAATACTCACCGAACTCTACAAAAAGGAAAAGATTAGAGTCCAAATTATCTTAAGTTAGGAATGTTTTATTTCATACCAAAGATTGTAATGAATCGTACTTGAGTAGGATTCATGCTTAGGCTCCAGGTATAAATATTAGACCCCGACTATTGTAAAAGGACATCAATCTAATCAATACAAATTACTTTATTTGGCTTTACACCAACCCTTAAAAGTAGGAGTAGTGTAGATCTCGGTGAGTTCTTCAACAAGCAGGGCTGCATCAGTCTGGCCGACCTCCAGCTTGTCTGTAAGTACCGTCATGGCTTATACTTTCATTTGTAAGGCTGCATCTATTCAGTTCGAACTCCACTGCGAACTCGAGTATAAGCTAGTTATCGATCCTTATCTAGTTCAAGTACGGCTGCATCGGTTAAGTTCGACCTCCACTGCTCGAATTAGATCAAGGTCAAGTTATTGGCTCTACCTAAGGGTGGCATCCTTTGGGTAGATTCATTAAGTTACCAATCTTGCTGATGTTCTTATTGTTATTAGTTTTTAGCAACATCAACCTGCCCGATTGAGATCGATCTAGATCGGCCTCATATCATTTTAGTCCGTCATTTGCTTTGTTACAATACGATGTTTCTTACTTTGAGCGATGGGTTATGTTTCATCTGCTGTTCTACTTTGATCTTGATCATGCATAGTACGTGGTTAAGGCATGTCTGATCTTGAGGAGGTTTACTGGCCAGTTAAATCTGGTCTGTAGTTCACTATTATGGCTGTAACGATCCGGTCGATCCCCACTAATGGCACTTTAGATTGGAGGATGCTAGTTGGTAGATTTGTTTTTGATCATGCGTGACCTTGACTGTTTGCTATGCTTGCATTGGCTAAATAGCCGATCGCCCACACTTTAACGCCTATAGTATGTTTCTGTGATTCTGTTAAATGTGAATAGATCTGTTTATTTTTAAGGTTTGATTTGTTGTCTTTATCATGGCTACCATCGATCTGGTCGAACCCCACTATTAGAGATAGTAGGTTAAGTCTGATGAGTTCATAGATTTGACCATGTTAAATAGTCAATTGTTAACATGTTGTTGTCCCTTTTTCCACCTAAATCGGCTATTTCAGTCGATCCGCTTAGGCTTTCACATATATAGCATGTCTTTTGGAAAGCCTAACAATGTATAGATGGTTTTATGGATTCTTCGGTTTTAGTTTGTTATTATCATCATAGTTGTTATCGATCCAGTCAAACCTCACTGTTGATGGTAACAGATTAGATTCAAAGCGTTTGTAGATCCATTTGTACTAAATAGTCAATTTGTTTGCATGTTATATCCTTTCTCGTTAGATTCATTGGCTCAATGCCTTACATTGGTAATACCAACCTAGCTGATGATTTTACTTATATCTATGTGCATTGTACTTGTCAACATAAAATCAATCATAACCCACGAGCTTTACAGTCCGTAACAGCCGATTTCTTCACGCATTGGCCATTTAGTCGATTTTTCCCGTCTGGCTGCTCCTGAAGCGGCACACTTGGAACTGTCTAGGAAAAACTAGCATGTTCCACCTTAAATTACTGATAAACTTTCTCTCCTTGTCAATTGCAGGTCAAATTGACTAGCACGCCACGGGAGGAATTCGCAGGATCGGCTAGCCCTGCGTTGAAGCCAAGCGGATCTCCAGCCTTGCTCTATCAAGCAGATCCTTCTGGCTTGCTGTGTACCAGATGCATTGACATGTTTTTGCACCAACACACATTGTGGCACGCCCGGTGGGAACCCACAATTGTCATGGCGACATATAATAACAGTGCATTCTTATGGTGCCTAATGAAGACCTACCTGATGAGGATAAAGATGTCATCAGCAAAGCTATAAAAGAATTTTAGAATAAGTGTTTGTTGTTCTACACCAAGACACATGACAATAAAGTTGTTCAGAAATATCCACTACCAAGAGTTTTGTTGCATGGACAGTCAGATATAGACAAAGCTGAGAATAGGCGTTTCTTCATAGAGGCTGTAAATAAATCTATTCATGATGCCATATTGAACAATAATGCAGTTTTCTTGAACACATTCTACAACACCATGAAAGAGATGTTTTATGGATATCCAATTGATCAGGTTGGACCGGTTTACTACAATATTCCACATCTGTCGACTCAGGGGACTAATCAAGCCGGTACTAGCCATCAAGAAGCAGCACCAGCTAGTAATGATGATGTCCAGGTAGTTCAGAGCTCATATGAGCAAGTTCAGGGTGCTACTACTAATTAGATACAGTATAATCCTAGATCATCAGTGCAGCATGTGCAACAACCAATGGGGTAAATTTAGAATCAAATGGTCAATTTTGGCACGTCAGGCCAAATACCATCGTCGGCTCATGTTTACACAAAATTTGGGAGAAAGAACGCGTGAATTCAAAGGCTTCCAAGATTATGCCAATCAAAGAATCGATTGCATAAGGATCGGTATTAGCTGATTCAGATACAACTCTAGAATCAGATCTCTTTGGATGATGTCAGTAGATAACGATGATGAGCTGCGGTTGGCACCAGGAAACTATATATCGGACTCTATAAAAAGGGAAAGATTAGGGTCCAAGTTATCTTAAATTAGGAATATTTTCTTCTATACCAAAGATTGTGATGAGTCGTGCTAAAGTAGGATTTATGTTTAGTCTCCGGGTATAAATATTGGACCCCAGCTATTGTAAGAGGACACACAATCAATCAAATAGAAGTTACTTATTTTTTTCGGCTTTGGCCACCCCGTAGGAGTAGGAGTAGAGTAGATCTCGGTGAGTTCTTTAGCGAGCAGGGCTACATCGGTCCGGCCGACCTTCAGCTTATCTATAAGTACCGTCATGGCTTATACTTCTGTTCGTACGGCTGCATCGATCCGGCAACCTCCACTGCGACTCTAATATAAGCTAGTTATCGACTCTTGTTTAGTTCAAGTAAGGCTGCATCAATCCGGTTGACCTCCACTGCTCAAACTAGATTAAGGTCAAGTTATAGGCTCTAATTAAGGGTGGCGTCCTTCAGATAGATTCATTAAGTTACCGATATTGCTTATTGCTTTCATTAATTATTTAATTATAGAAATATCACTTTGCCCGATTGGGGTTGATCTAGATCAGCCTTATATCCTATTTAACCCATCGTTTATTAATCTAAATTGATCTAATCTGCACCTTAAATGATAGGTTATGTTTTATCAGCTGTTTTATGTCAATCTCGATCTTGCATAGTGTGTGGTTAAGGCATGTCTGGTCTTGAATAGATCTATTGGCTAGCGAAAACCGTTCCATGGCATGTTATCACGGCCTGTGTGATTCTGCCTCACACCCCACTGTTAGCCCCATGGAGTGGGGATCGTTATTTGGTAGATCTCTTCCTGATAGGGTATGACCTTAATTTTGCGCTATGCCTGAATCGGCTATTCTAGCCAATATCAAGTGTTTTTACATATGCAGTTCATGTCACAAGACTATTGAAGTAGAGATAGATTGAAAGATGTGTTAGCCCCATGATCTTATTATTGTATTATGGCCTGCATGATTCTGCCTTATGCCCCACTGATATTGGTAATAGTTAGGGTCATCGAATTTATTGCTGTTTCTATGACCTGCATGATTCTGCCTCATGCCCCATTGGTCATAGTGATAGATTTGTCTCTATTAAATGGTTAAATGATGATGGGCTGAATTTTTCATATAAAAAAGGGATTCGGTTACTTGCAGTCATTGGCTTAGCATAAACTGATTAGTGTTGACATCTTGTTGCCATTGACTAATATTTGTCTAAACAACAATATTTATCCTGAATGATACTCGATTTTTCTTTCATAACTCCATGAGCTTCAACTGATTTATTCTTATGAGTATGCTAGAATCGGCTATTTAGTCGATCTCCTTCCACATCGGCTCTCAGAGCCACACATTCGGGACTATCTGGCAACACTAGCATGTTCCGCCTTAAATTACTAGTTAGCTTTCTGTCCTTGTCAATTATAGGGTCAAATTGACTCTCACGTCTCATGAGGAGTGCGCAGGATCAATAATCCCTGTGTTGAAGCTAGGCAGATCTCTAGCTCCATCGAGCGGACCCTTCTAGCTTGCTCGTGTGCCTCGGCACGAGATGAAATTTCATATCGACACACGTTCTAGCACACTCAGTGGGATCTCACAATCGTCATGGCGGTTTACAACAACAATGACATCCTTATAGCACCTTATGACGACCTACCTGATGGAGATAAAGATGTCATTGGCAAAGCTATAGAAGAATTTATGAACAAGTGTTCGTTGTCCTACACCAAAACACGTGATAATACAATTTTTAGAAATATCCACTACCTAGAGTTCTATTGCATGGGCAGACAGATACAGATGAGACTGAAGACAGGTGTTTCTTCACAAAAGCTATAAACAAGTTTGTTCATGATTCCATATCGAACCATAATAAAATTTTCTTGAACACATTCCATAACAACATGAAAGAGGTGTTTCATGGGTTTCCAGTTGATCAGGTTGGACAAGCTTATTACAATATTCCACATCCGTCGACTCAAGGGACTAATCAAACCGGTATCAGCCGTCAAGAGGGAGCACCAGCTGGTAACAATGATGTCCAAGCAGTTTAGAGTTCATCTGAACAAGCTCAAGGTGTTACTACAAATCAGATACAGTATAATCCTGGATCGTCAGTGTAGCATGTGCAACAGTCGATGGGGCAAAGTCAGAACCAGGTGATTAATTTTGGCACATTAGGCCACATACCGTCATCAGCTCAAAAAATAGCACCATCAATTCAAAGGATCCATAGAGATATAGATCCTAATATCTATAACCAGAGACTTCAAGCAACAAACCAGCAAAGGACCCAGCAGATAGAGATTCCACAGGGGTATCATTATGGCATAGATTATAACACCCTTCACATGATTCTGAATCCAGGGTACCAAGGCACACAGGATTTTAATCCATAGATGGGTCAGCAAGTGCAAAGAAATCCAAACTCACATGCTGATGAGTTGTTGCTAAAGGTGACCAAGATGATAAAGAATCAGTTCGGTCTAAAGCCAAAAGGGCTGACCTTCTCATACAAACGCCCATATCTAGAATGGTATGATTTGGTTGCTCTTTCTATAAATTATAGGCTCCCAAAGTTTGCTAAGTTCACTAGCCAAGACAGCACAAGCACAATAGAACATGTCAATCGGTATCTTACACAGTTGGGCGAAGCATCCATTAAAGAGGCCCATTGAGTTTGTTTCTTCTCCTTGTCCCTGTCAGGGCCAGCCTTCACTTGGTTTTCATCACTGCTAGTCAACTCCATTGCCAATTGGACTGACCTGGAAAAGAAATTTCATGCATATTTTTGTACTAGGACTAGAGAAAAGAAGATTATTGATTTGACAACTATAAGGCAGAAAGCTAATGAATTGGGCACTGAGCTTCTTCAAAGGTTCCAAGAAACTAGGAATTTGTGCTTCTCATTAAATTTGGCTGATGATTAGCTAGCCGCTTTAGCCATTCAAGGAATTCTACCAACATGGAAAGAAAAGCTACTGGGACAAGAATTTGACAACTTGGGTCAATTGGCTCAACGAGTGGCAGTGCTTAATAGCTAATTTCAAAGTATGCGTAGAGATACCCGATTCCAAAAGAGTACCACAGTGGCCGAAGCTTATAATCCATGTTCGGTCGATGACAACCATGAAGATGAGGAAGAAGAGGTTGTCATGGCTTAATGGAATTGGGGCAAAAAGACAGTAATGGTGCCAAATCCTTGGGGAAGAGGAGTCGAGGAGAGCTATGACTTTGACATCATAAAATCAGACAAGCTCTTTGATCTCTTGCTTGAGAAGGGACATATCAAGTTGTCCGATAATCATGTTATGTTGCCCCCTGATCAGTTGAAGAATAAGAAGTTCTGCAAGTTCCATAATGCTACTTCTCATTCCACTAATGAATGCAGAAATTTCTGTCAGCATATACAAAGAGCTATTCAGCAAGGAAGACTCAAATTTGATACGCCTCGGAAGATGAAAGTTGATGATAATCCTTTCCCAAGAGATCAAAACATGGTTGATGCTAGACTACTCAAAGGAAAGACTAAGGTTCTGACATCAACCAAATTGAGAGAAGCTAGAACAGTTGATCCCGAGATGCAAATATCGGCTGACGAATACAGAGAAATTAAAAGACGTCGTGACAAGCAAAAGATCCGATATGAGCAGGGAGAAACATCAAAAGAAGGGGCGATAAAGCCACGGGTTACATCTCGAATTTTGTTGAATAAATGGCAGCGGTAGAAGGAAAAAGATTATCAGTGTTGGTTAGAAGAGCAAGAATACCAGCATCAATAGGAAGAAGAAAGGTATAAAAGAAAGCAAGCTGAATCACATTGGAATTATCCTTTCTTTAGACATTGCTGGAATGAAGGTTTGAAGTTGCCTACCAAGAATAATTGTCCAAAGTGTAGTGATCAGTATTGGGAGTTTAGGCAATCTTAAGCCAACCGCTGGTCTGTCTATGCTCAAGATGCATATCATAATAATAACATATATCGGCGCTTAAAAAAGGGAAGTGTTCATAATCGGCTTAGAAAAAGTGTTGTTTGTCAAAACTAGGTGGATTACGAAGAACAAGGTAATGAAGAAAAATATGTTTGGTTGGAAGGCCAATGGTGTCTAGGAGGTTTGACAAGAAGCCCGAAGAGAAGGGTGCAACGCCTAAGGAATAGAGAGTTGGAATAGGCTCAGGCATCCGGTAAACCTCAAGTATGGCATGCTAAGCAAATAGCCGATAGAAGGCAACCATCGACTAATATTTAAATAGCTTTTCTGTTGCCATCAGAGTTCAGAGCTTCGGCAGATCAAGAAGTTTTTTCAGATTTTGATGAATCGGAGTATGAGGAGATAGTTGCCAAGCTGACAGTTATACAACGGCTATATTTGATAAACCAGTCAAGCATCGGCACTTAAAAGCTTCATATGTGAAAGGTTTTGTTGATGGGAAGCCGATGAACAAGATATTGGTGGACGGAGGTGTTTCTGTCAATCTCATGCCTTACACCACCTTTCTTAAACTTGGTAAGGGACTAGGAGATCTGATTGAGACTGACATGATGCTTAAGAACTTTCGGGGTAATGCATCTAAGACCCGGGGGGCAATGAATGTTGAACTGATAATCGGGAGTAAGACTCTGCTCACCACATTCTTCGTCATCGATGGAAAAGGGTTGTACAGTTTGCTCCTTGGTCATGATTGGATTCATGTGAACTATTGTGTACCATCGACCATGTATCAATGTTTGATTCAATGGCATGTAGATGATATCGAATTGGTTCACACTGATGAGTCTGTAAGTATCGCAATAGCCGATCTAGTCTTTTGGGAGCTAGCAGACTTCGAATGTTTTTCTAGCAAGTTATGGGAAGGAGACTTCATTAAAATCAGTAATGAAGGGCAACAGCCAATCCAAGCAATCGGCTCCGAGAGTTTGTTTTAGTAAATAGTCATGGCTTCACGTCGACCATTGGGTTAAGGAAGAATAAGCAGTGGTCCTGGAGATAGGCTTAGACCGACATATGTGAACGCTAAGTCGAATCATAAGTGCAATTCAGAGTTAATAGATCTATTAAAGGAAGTTTTGTTTTGCTTAATGAGATGCTTGGTCTGGATCGATCGATCGTTCATTTAACCTTTGGTCTGAAAAGTTCTGGTGCAACCTATCAATAGCGATCAATGAGGAATATTTGAAGGAACATTATCCTAATATTTGATCAACACTTGATAGCCAATTCATTTAGTCATTGGCTCTAATAGCCGATACCAGAAGGGTATCGCCTCTAGTTCAAAAAATAGGCCTAAAGATGTGAAAAAGCTAATATGATATGTATCGCCCATAGAGCAAAAACAAAAACAAAGACATTCATGATACATACAAGGGCATTGCACTGAGACACATTCATGGAAGAATAGAGGGTTTCATTCATTAGTTTGCCCTAGATACAGGCTAATTGAAGACCTTGTTCACCACATCTTGAGCAGATGTGATGTCCACAATGGCCTCCGCCACGATGACAAACTCCTCAAGCAATTCCTCATGCTCCTTGGGGCCATCGCCCATTGGGAAGCCGGTCTCCATAACATGGAGCTCATACCTAGTCTAGACTTGCGCCGCGGTCAGCGCCACCGACGTGCCATGACGAACGCCGTGGAGGGCGATCTTCTAAATGTGGACCGGAATGTCATGGAGGCGAGTGTTGATGAGGGAGCCCCTAGCGTTAATGGCATCCATGGCCGCGTTTGCCGCCAGTTGGAGGGACTCCAATTGCACTGTCAGGGCTGACAATCATAGAACATAGAAGAACTATCAAGATAAAGGAAGTGGAAATCAAAATAGAGGTGTTCCTAAAGTTTGTCCTACCCGCCATCACGGCGTCTGACTCGGTCAGCCATGCTCGAATGATGTTGGCCTCCTCCTCGGCCGCATGAAGAGCAACTTGAGAGACCCCGAGGTGGATCTCGAGATGGCCATTTTCCTGAGTTGCCTCGGAATAGCAGTTCTGAGCTACCCTCCACTCTCGGAGAAAATGCTAGGCATCTGTGGCAGAACCGCCTAATCTAATGCCTCACAGGAGTGCTTGCCTTCCATTAGGCACTAAGCACTCAAAGGAGAACACTAAATTACTTGGTTCCGTCGGGCACACCCTAGGGGAGAACCCAAAAATCCACGTTTTTCCCTCAGGATCATAAATGAGAAAATAAAGCTTATATCATTCTTAACCAGTTCTTACATCACTTTACATGTACATCAGAGTATAACATTTATTATTATAATAGTGGAATGTAATCATATTATCAGAGTTATAAACAATTTAATTAAACAGCGGAATATAAGCATGTGATCAGAGTTACAGCGGAAATAAACATCTATTACTGACATGATGAAGTATTGATATATAAACTACGATAACAGATTGTTAAACTTTCATTTATAAAAGTATTTGGTGAGAGTTATAAATAACAACTACGATCGCAGCGTAAAGGAAATCCCCTCTGAGCCCACCAGGAGGAATCCACACACAAAGGTCAGCCCAAACCTCCACCTGTTACCTGCAACAGGGGGAATAAAACCCTAAGTACTCAATTATACTCAGCAAGACTTATCCGATAGGAGAAAATAACAGACTCCAAGGATATGTAAGGCTATCGGGTTTGGGGGTTACATTTGCAGAAAGCATTATTAAGCGTGCGTCCTTATATTTGATTTTTAATAATAGCCGCATTGGTTCATTAACTAACCATTCTATGTAAGCACCTGTACTACTTTCAAGCAAGTGGTAAGCAATCAGATTTCCTTTTCCATCTTCCATCTTTCATCTCCAGTTCTTACTACGATGCTAAACCATGGACAAGCCGTACCGGATAGCCCGGCGATTCGTGAATCAATGCCCCTAGCTGGGTACCCCAAAAACACACACCTCGCTTGTACCCCGGGCACAAACAGGACCAACCCATCACTCTCCTGTCCCGGGTGTCCAGGTCCCCGTCAAAACTGGGACTCCAAGCCCCCGCCCCTGAGTCCCAGACTCAGTGCGGTGCAAGGACCTCCTCCACCAAAAAGAAACCCTGACAGTCGGTCCGGAAAGAGCCGGATCCGCGACAAGAGAGCAATAAGTCTTCCAAGCGCCCATACACAAGTATGTGCTCGGGATAATAAGTCTGTGACCTGCCCAGAGTCATATGCAACGATCGGTCCTTAACCGACCAGACAGGGAAAAACGGTGTAACCAAGCTATGATCCGCGTCCGTGGCGACACAACTTCTTACACCCACCAATACCCAAACCACATCCCTGCCCAGTCACCATTTTCTTTTCCACCATTTTATATATTCCAGGTGATAATCATATAGTAACATATTTCCTATATCTCGTGAGTGACAGGCAATCACTCGACTTCTACCGGAGTCCTATAGCATAGCAATCTACACGATCCTGTCATACTAGTAAGACTCATAGGATAAAGATATATATACAAGTGGGTTTCATTTAACTCCTTGAAACTTAATGCACAAATATAATTTAAACGGCAGAAAGTAGGGGTTATGCACCGGGGCTTGCCTGGGAAAAATATAATCAGAAGTTAGCTTTCCATCATGGCGACATGATCTCCAAAAGCACCATTCCTCCAGCAACTCCCGACGACTCCGTGATCCGTCGATGTCCCTACTATGATATGTAATGTAATGCCATGCAAAGATATAATTAATTGACTGCAATCGTGACTCGTATAAATACGCTTTACGCAGCTCACGTTAACGAGCTAGATCTAACGACGACCGTACTTAGGCTATATTTCTGTGTTGTCGAACAAGGCATTATTTCTCAACAATTCTTTTAGTTATATAAACCAACGGTGTTTCTTTATTCGCAATAGGACATTATTAATTATCTAACAACTAATTATTCTAGAGCTGCAAAATTATGGTGAGCAGCTAATATTGCTAGGAACCTACTGTAAAGATTTCAGATCTAATACTATTACCAATTTGTCATGAAAGTTCCTACAAGTTTATATTTTGCAATATTAAATATCTTAGATTAATTATATGGCTTCCAAAAATATCATCGAACTATGTGAACAAAATATACTAATAGGTAGAGCATGATTTTAGAAGACTAACAAAATTGGTTTGGCATTTTAATGATTTTTCTACTATTTATTTTCAAATTTGGAAGAGCACTGACTTAACAAAAACTAACACAAAAAGAGTAAGGGCCCAAGCGGCCGGCTCGGCCCGCAGACAATCACGCGGCCTACTGGCCAGACACGGCCCAGCGGCGCAGCCAGGCCAGCAGCGCGGCAGCAGACCGGCCAAGTGGCCCACGGCGCGGCAGCAGGCCGACCAAGCGCCCGCAGCGGCCCAGCCAGGCTGCGTGAAGCCGGCTTAGGCGGGCAAACATGGCCCAACATGACATGGTGGTGGCCTACTTACGAAATGACCCCTACACTTTTCTCTAATAAATCCTAGGTCAATAGTACTGTTCAATGAGTCATGTATTTTGCAGAAAACACCCTGCGTATTTCTATTCCTTGGATTTCCACCCTTCCTCACCTTGCTTTCTTCTTCCACGAACAGAGCACGACGAAGACCGTGGCTAACGGCGCCTGGAAACCGCAGGCCCAGCGCGGACCCAAGGACCGCGGCATGCTCGCGCGCGGCATGGCACAGCCATGGCGTGCAGCAGCATGCAGAGGAGGTGTGGGGCTATGGTGGTGCGGCTGCGGGCTCACGACAACTGACGAGCAGCGTGCACTCGCAGGGAAGGAAGAAGGAGGGCGGTGCGCGCTCGGGCGGCAGCGACCGAGAGCTAAGCGGGGCTCGGCATGGCCCTGGCGAGACACGGCGCGGGCATCGGGCGTCGGCGGGCGCTGTGGGACAAGGAGGCGCTGCTGCTCGGGCACAGCCATGGCAGGCCGTGGCAGTGGCACGCGCGCACCTGCGGGCGGTGGTGCGGGACAGCGGCGACCACGGCGAGCAGAGCAAGGGAAGGAGAGGGCACTGGATCTCGGCATGCTGAGGGCGCCACAGTGATTGCGCCGCGGAGCGGGGCAGCGCGGGGGCTAAGAGCTTGGGCGCACATGGCGGCGTGGAGCACTACAGCGGGACCCGGCAGGAGCAGCGCCATGGCCAATGTCCAGCGCGTACCGAGGCGCAGCAGCCAGGCGAGTGCGGTGACCGGATAGCGGCATGGCTTGCGCCATACGCCGAAGCCAGCAGCGAAGGCGAGCTGAGGGGAAAAACAGGGCTGGGGTCACGGCTGCAAGCTCGGCTCGGGCGGCAATGGCGGTGGCACCCATGCCTAGTGCATATGGGCTAGGAGAAGGGAGCAGGGGCACGAGCGTGAGTGCTGGGAGGAGTGGAAGATGGGTCTGCTCTCTTTGTGTTGGAGGCTCGGGTGATGGGCAGAAAAGAAGATGGGAGTTCTGAGAGAAGCTGTGGATGACGTCGCCGGCGCCAGAGCAGAGCGGTGCCACAACTCTTCCACACCATGTCGTCCTGGTCTTCTGTGTGGAACAGAAACAGAGAATGAGCGCTCCCCTACTCCCAGAGCAAAAAGTTACATGGTGCGGTAGCTCGCAGCAACTACTAAATTGAATGCGTTGGCCTAGGAGCTGTGAGTGGAAGGGGACAGCAGAGAGAGGCGAGCTGGGGAAACGGCGTCAGAAAAAATAAAAGGGAGGGGACAGCAGAGAGGACGCGGCAGGGCATAGTGAGCAACAGTGCACGACACAAGGCGTGCTTTGACTTGCTGTGGCACTGGTCGAGCACGGCATGATGGGACGCGACAAGACGCTACATAAAAATTATCGGACACGACGCAAGCGAGTGATAGAAGGACAGGGGCGCAGGCAAACGGACGCGGTGAAATTGACACGAGTTGACTCAAAAACAAGACCACGTGAGGCATATATATATATATATATGTATATATATATATATATATGTATATATATATATATATCGTCGTAACAGCACTTGGCTTTGGAGCACGTTCATTCATCGTAACTTTTATAACGATTTACTAATTTACACAAACTTCGCTTATCGCTTCCCGTATATTTTAAATCAAAAATTTGAGAAACTTGTTTTGAATGTTTTACTTAGGCCTAAATCACGGCGCTAAAAAGAATCGTAACACCGGGGTGTTACAGCGTCATCGCCATTGTAGGAGTCGGAAGAATCCAACGATGAGGACAATGCAGAAGTTGCAGTGTTAGAGGGCTCACCAGCCCTGGGAAGAGGACGAAGACTGTCATTCAAAATGAATCTATAGACAAATTAGAATAGTTCATCGTCACAAACAAAAGATATCAATCTCACCTCATGTGCCACAGGCGCTGGTTCACCAGCATGTTCTCCTCCAGGACCTCCTCTGCTGCACGCTTGCCGCGGTTGTCCTCACTGGCCATGAAGTTGATCGGATCTACAAGAAGGGAGGAAGGCCGCTATAGAGTTCTATGAGGGCGGAGAAGTACAAAGGAACAGGAGCGGTTGCAAGTGTAGATGTGTTTGAGGCCAGAGCCCTCGGCTGGTATTTGAAGCCACAAAGCGAAGAGGTGGATGCCTCGGGACGTGCAAAAGCCAACCATAATTAATAGAAGGCGAAGAGCCACCCACTAATACCGAAGAGAATACGGCACCGGGTGACTAAGGACGAAAGATCGAGGGGTTTTCATAATAATAAAGGCTGTGTTTTCAGGCTTAATTGGATTAAGGTTGGAAGTATGGAATCGGCTATTTTCAAATCGTCTCTTTAGCCAAAAATAAGAAGTGCAATTAGGCAACAAACAGTAAGGTTACCATTGATTCTACACAAGATATATGATACACGAATTACAAGTCTAGAATATTCTGAATTGCTTTCAACACTTCTAGCCGAATAGCGTCAACCTCTGTGATTTGTTGCTTATCTTCTTCAGCTAATCCAGGAATGCTCTCGAGGCTACTTCGGATGGCTCTACCTTCTCTGACTTTGACGAGCAGTTCCTATTTCTTTTGTTGAATGGCGTTCGGTATTTAAGCCAGGATGGACTTATGATGATCAATGGCAGCCTTCATGTTTTTTAGCTCCGTCTCAAGTTCTACATGCCTGATGATGAGGACATGACACCCATGCATACGACCATGTTTGGCACATGGTATGGAGGGGTAGGAGGCCAGCAAGGGTGTCCAAGTCAAGAAGGAGGCCCGAGGCTAATTCGGTTCGAGTCCCTGAGGTGGAGGCCCAAAACCTAATGACAGTGGCGGCGTATGATTATAAAGGTCTTAGGGTCATCGCCTACCCTGGACGCGCCCCCTAATGGTCCCAAACACAATACATGGTCCAACGGACCAAAAGAAGGTGTCGCAGCACCCTGGCAGATTCTGGACGCTGACTTGTTTTGACGATTCCCGTTGATTCTGAAGGGCTTTTGATGTGAGACCACTTGGATTAGCTTCCTTATCAAATTAGATTTCCAACCATATGTGGATCATCAAAAACGGAGTCCGGATGTGTCCTGGGTGACCAGTTTAAGGCAGACTGGTCCTAAAGGCCAAGGCAGACTCGAAATCTTTATGTTGGATGTCCAATTATTTTGATGATTCCCGTTGACTCCCATTGAATTTTAAGGTAGGACTGGTTCTATTGGAAGCTCCATGAAATTATCTTTCCATCCATATAAAGAACGCCCAAAATGGAAACCGTATGCGACCTAGGCGTCATTTTTAGTACGTGCTGCTCCTGGACTCTGAGACGGGCTCGAACTTGAGTTGTTTTGGGCCTCCATCTTGGGGACTCGAACCGAATTAGCCTCGGGTCTCCTTCTTTACTTGGACACCCTTGCTGGCCTCCTACCCCTCCATACCATGCCCCAAATATGGTCGTATGCATGGGTGTCATGTTCTCATCATCCTCCCCTTCTTGACGAAAAGCCGTCCTCGGCGTCGATTGTGCTTGAAACTGATCCTACACAACATAAAGAAGAACGGGGTTGCGAGGACAAAGAAAACTAAAATAATTGTGAGAAAGAACATGACCATGTTTCCAAGTTTCTAGCATGTCATCTCACATAAAAATTTCAGCAAGCATGTAGACTCCATGATCTGAATGCACACGATATATGTCAACACTATCCTGCAAAAGATTAGAACTAACCAAAGACAATGCAGAATAGATGGTCGAGCAGACATAGGTAGCAACCAACAATGCTCCCCTTCTTGGAAGTGAACTTATTTCTTTGAGGAACATGAGAAAATATTTGTATTATTATAGCTGCCCTCTAAACGATCATAATCTTGTACAACAAAAGGAGAATTCATATTATTACGAATGTATACTTGATGTATCATATATTGTCCCTTGTTGTTATATCTGCTAATAACATGATATGTGTGTTTAGAAAACCAAGGCAAATCAGCATATTTAAAAAGGCTCTCCTCCAAACAATCTAGGTTACACAAAACATCAAATTCAGTGTAACCCAAAGTATGTAAAGAAGATAACTGTTTGAACTCATCAGTTTTAGTAGCAATATGAATAACATGTTTATTTTTAGCACAAGTGATTGGTTCCAAAACATGTGAAACTGAAACATCATCAACCAATTCATCTTTATCACTAGGAACTTCAAGCAAATTATCATGGGACAGAGATAAATTAAGAGAGGGTTCCACTAACAATTGCTCTATGATAGCATGGTTTGTGGAAAAATTTAGTACATTAAAATAATTCTCACCTTCCGTGAGTATAGCACCATGGGCATTACATGTGTTCTCAGCAAGAGTAATAGGTGCATTGTGAAGTGATGGTTCTGAATTTGCATATGAGGTTGTGAGCTCCTCATTTTCTTCTATGTCATTCTCTCGCTTATGGACATTATCCTGCAGAAGGTTAGTCATAGCAAGAGGAATAACAACAGATTGTTCCTCTAAATGGTGCACCTCAGCATATGAAGTCAAAACAGGAGGTAGATTAACAAAGGTTTCTCGTATAAGGAGTTTCATATCATTCCAAGTTTGAAGTTTATCAGAAGGATCTAAAGACTCCCACTAAGATAAAGCAGACTATCGCAAAACACTAGCTGCATTATTTACCTTCCTCCTTGGACACATAAAGCGAGTAGCAAATATATTATCGATGGCAATTTCCCACTCCATGTACTCATCAACACCTATACCATCATAAGTCGGTGGATACGAACAACCTGTCATTGTTAGAAGACAGCAAAAGACAACACAAAAGTATTATCCCTATCAACTACTTAGGTTGTGGTGTCACTTTTCACAGCAAGTGGAAGTGTCTTACCAAGCTCTTATAAAGTTCTTACCAACGCAAGCAGTGGGTGGTACAACCGGCGACTGGTTCGTGATACCTGTGAGGTAGTGGCACCGAGATTGCAAGGACATTTTTCTGTACTGATCTGAAGTATATATGTGGAGCTTGGGAGGCTTAAAATATGGTAGCAAGGAATAGCAATAATTTAATTTAGAAATTGCAAGATTGAAAAGTAGTTCCAAGCTAGTCTATGTCGCTGGCCTAAACTCGTCCTGGACCTAGTTCAAGCAAGCAATACAATACAACTCAGCACAAGGACTCAAAAGGATGCAAGCACTTCTAAATTTTTTTCTTGATGCGTCTTTTTTTGCACCTTCTGCCTTTTGTTCTTCTCTGATTTTTTTGTGTGGCTCTCTTTTTTTTTGCACTTTGCCTTTTGCTATTATTATTATTTTTTCAATCAGAAAGTGCCGCAATATATGAGCTGATAAGATAGATGATTAGCAGTAGGAACCGTGGCACAGAGAAAAAAGGACAAATAGCAGCAGCAGATTGGCACTACCCTCTCAAGTTTTGTTGTCGCAAGCTAGACACAAAGCACAAGATGCTTGAGTAGAAAAATATGGTGTATAGTGCAGGAAACAAGCGGACTAAAGATTGGATTTATTTCTTATTTGTCACCCGCACGACCAATCAAAGATGGAATATTTTACTCATATAAACTGAAACATGCCTTTCCTTCCTTCCCTTCACCGTGAAGCTACTTTGCTCTAGACAAGGAAAAACGACCTAGTGAAAAATATCAATCGGGGAGGGATATAGGAACTGACCACTGGCGGCCAACTTTAGGTGCTCGAATAGACTCAAACAAGACCAACGACTCGATTAAACACAGCAACACGATGACCTACGAGGGACAATGGTTCAATAAAGCAAACTGAAGTTAAAAATATTGCAATAGCACAACGGGTGATGGGATATGAGAAAAAACAACGATGAACGCAAATATTTTTGTGGGGCAATTTTCTAGATTTATAGGACAAAGACAAGACAAAACTAGGGTAATGATAAACCTGACAGTAATACCTGAAGCTCTGATTATCACTTAATGGGAACGGGGATCCTGATCTTCCGTCAGGTAGAGGTAACTATCGTTGTGGCGGAGAATGACACACCGATCCGGCTTCAGATCGAAAGATCGAACCCTGCAATCTTAGCACCACAGCTCCTCTGGTTATCAACCAAGTCACGGACTAGGTTGACCTCGCCAAGAAGGCTAATCCCTACCTGCGCAACGAAGAACACAAGCAAGAACAAGAAAGAACACAACCAAATTACAGATGAATGATTAATCTCACGAAGTTGGGGTCTCACAAACCGATGAACGGCGAAACTGTTCTTGACAGAATAATCTAAGCAAAACCAAAAACCTAATGACGGCAGCGGCGTATGATTATAAAGGTCTTAGGGTCGTCGCCTACCCTGGACGTGCCCCCTAATGGTCCCAAACACGATACACGGTCCAACGGACCAAAAGAAGGTGTTGCAGCACCCTGGCAGATTCTGGATGCTGACTTGTTTTGACAATTCCCATTGACTCTGAAGGGATTTTGATGTGAGACCACTTGGATTAGCTTCCTTATCAAATTAGCTTTCCAACCATATGTGGATCGTTGAAAACGGAGTCCGGATACGTCCTGGGTGACCAGTTTAAGGCAGACTGGTCCTAAAGGCCAAGGCAGACTCGAAATCATTCTGTTGGACGTCCAATTGTTTTGATGATTCCTGTTGACTCCCATTGAATTTTAAGGTAGGACTGGTTCTATTGGAAGCTCCATGAAATTATCTTTCCATCCACATAAAGAACGCCCAAAACGGACACCGTATGCGACCTGGGCGTCATTTTTAGTACGTGCTGCTCCTGGACTCCGAGACGGGCTCGAACTTGAGTTGTTTTGGGCCTCCACCTCGGGGACTCGAACCGAATTAGCCTCGGACCTCCTTCTTTACTTGGACACCCTTGCTGGCCTCCTACCCCTCCATACCATGCGCCAAACATGGTTGTATGCATGGGTGTCATGTCCTCATCACAAGCCTTGGCGGAGCTCGTGCCCACGCTTGCGCGGCGACGGCGGTGAACCCATATAATCGGAGGAGCTATCTGAATGTCATCAGAAACACAAGGTGTCACAATATAACCCTTAAATCAATTATCCAAAAATTGTTTGAAAGGAATAGCTCAACGTAATTTGAGTCTTCTCCAGTTTGAGTCCCTTCCTTCCTCTCACTTATTTTGGATCTCCTGTGCAGTACATACGATTGCTAAGTTCATGGTCGAACCCTTGTGTAAGTCATAAGATGAGCACCATTATTCACTAAGAAAAATAAAAGAAATGATGAACAGTAATCTTGGACTATTGGCATGACTGAATCAAGTTGAAAGTGAAAAAAAATATCAAAGAAGCAATTACAGATTTACACGCCCAAGCCTTGAAAGAGACTTCTTAAGATGTATTTCCTCCTCTGTGGAATTCTGCTAGTTCAACACAGATAATTCTGCTAGTTCTCAATCTTGGACAATCGTCCCACCAGATCGAACGCATCGGCCTACAAACAACCACCAATTCACAGAATTCGTTCAAAGCCATGCATGACTGGGCATGCTACTCGGTGTAATGGGTTTTAAACCTGCTGATATACCTAAAAGGCCCTGTCGTTGAGGACGCCATCCACAGCGAACAGCGACAACTGAGTCTAGGGCGGTCCTGCGGACGAACCATAGATCTGTGCCGTCCACTGGCCGGCTCACCGTCGGCCGCACCCTCACCACCACCTGCGCGCATCCCCACAAATCAGGAACAAGCTCGCAAGTCGCAACCCTCCCGAGATATCAAATTGAAATGGTAGGAAGCCGAATTGGGTGAAGAGATGCATGGCACGGTACCTTGACGGAGGGCTCGTCGTGGATGGCGCAGTGGTAGCGGTTGTGGAGTGATCCTCCTCGGCGGTGGTGAGGAGGCACCCTTAGCGGGCGACACCATCGGTGAGGTGGCAAGGTTGGGGTGGAGGTTCTCCTGGTCGAAGGCGCGCGGGGATGCGGTGCCAGCGAAGGTGGAGAGCGAGGGCGAGCCTGCAGCTTCAGGTTCTGCTTTAACATCTCCATGGTCTCTTACTGTTGCTGCTGCGTATTACTCCAGCGAGACGCGGATCCGCTAACTGAATCAAGGGAATTGAGAGAGGTGAGGAGAGGCGGCGGCAGTCCCGCAGGGTTCGCTCGGGCTGGCCTGTGATCGGCGCGGCAGCGACCCCACAGGGTTCGACGGTGTTCTGCGGTTTTTATTTTCGTGTATTTTTTCGGTAATCTCCATTGCTCGTGGGATTCGATCTCTCGCCGCAGGAGGGTGTGCGTGGGGTAGGTCTCGGTGTCGTGCGTAGTTGAAGGCCGCTTGCGTGGGACTGAGGACGCGGGTGAGAAAAGCCTGGCATCACACATCCAAGATCAGCCGTCGGATGGATTTGGTTGTTTTATTAGCCCTTGATTTTAATGGAGATGAATTCCTATATGTATTTTTCTGGATGTATAATGGTTGGAAGCTTCCCGACCCAGGGCTTAACAGGATTAATAGGATACTCATACCAATAAGTTGCAACTTTTTTCCGGAAGCCCATCTGCAAATAACTCCGAGGTTAAGCGTGCTTGGTCTGGAGCGATGGGTGACCGACCGGGAAGTTCTTCCCGGGTGCGCACGAGTGAGGACAAATTGCGCAGAAAAGACCTGTGTTGGTCTGTGAGGGCAGTTTATATCCTAGAGAAGCTGCCAGATGTAAGCGGGCCCGGCCTCGGAGAGGCGGGACGTTACAGAATGGTATCAGAGCTGACTCTCGCGGTTTCACGAGCGCGTGTGTCGCAGTTGCGCAGGCATGGTGCGCATGGTTGGTGTGGATCCAGCGTGGTCACACAGCATGGCACATGCGCTGGCTCTGGACACACGGACATGGCCAAGAGAGGACGCTCCTGGCTTGGGATTGATCGACGAGGACGTCGATCTCTTAAGGGGGTGAGGATGTAACATCTCGGCTCAGGGCTTAATAGGATTAATAGGATACTCATACCAATAAGTTGTAACTTCTTTTTCAGAAGCCCATCTGCAAATAACTCCGAGGTTAAGCGTGCTTGGCCTGGAGCGATGGGTGACCGACTGGGAAGTTCTTCCCAGGTGCGCACGAGTGAGAACAAAGTGCGCAGAAAAGACCTGTGTTGGTCTGTGAGGGCAATCTATATCCTAGAGAAGCTGCCAGATATAAGCGGGCCTGGCCTCGGAGAGGTGGGACGTTACGGGAGACATTTTCTGAGGGGGCCTAGTATAATTTTAATTGGTCCATTATAGTAGAGACTAGTAAAAAAATATCCCAGTAAAATTGTGTGGTGGAGCAGCTTCGAGCCCTGTTTAGATCCATTGGGCTAAAGTTTAGGCCAGAGCTAAAGATTAGTCCTTAAAATAAAGAAGTTAAAGTTTAGCTCATGAAACTATTTGAATTCAAGAACTAAAGATTAGTCATATGACCTATCATAACCTATTTACCCTTAATTAATATACATACACAGCATCGGGATAGGTGGGGCTAAAGGTTACGGGCCCTAGCAGCGGATGCAGATTGCAGTAGGCTGGCAGACGGAGCGGGACCAAACTCGATTGGATTGACAATTGGCGTCGTACGGTTCTTCTGACCGTGACCCGTGAAACACGGTATGCAGGCACAGGTGCATACGTACGGCCGGCCGACAATGCATGAATGATTGATTGATGAATGCAAAAGCAAAGCCGAGCCGAACGTCAGCCTCGCGTAAACAATTTATTAATATTTTTTAAACCAATATTATAATACTCCCTTCACCCTGATTATAATCAATTTTAATTCTAGAAACTGTTCTAGAATAATTCCATTGCTTATAAAACCACCAAACGGTTGGTCGGCGTACTTCAGGAAGCCACACCCGTATTAACTCCTACTAACTCTGTTCTGAAAATAATAAGATGTTTGTCGTCACGAAAAGTGGTTCATGTTAAACCAAATTTTTTAGTAAATAATATTCACAGTTATGTCTTTAACTTAATTTATTATAAAAATATATTTTGTAGTTAATCTGAAATATAGCTAATAGTAGTAGTAGTTCTTAATTAAAACTAGTGCAACACTAGCATACAGTTAAAAGATGGAACTCATCAGATTAATGAAGTGCATTGCGTAGCCAGAGGTTTTTATTGGGTCAGCTGACCCCTATAAAATTTGACAAATCCGATATAAATTTACTATTAGCTAGTGTATTTAGGTGATGATTAGTGAAACTGAATCCAATGCTTTACTGTCTGGCTTCGCCTCTGATAGAGGGAGTAATATCCCTGTGAAAAAAGTATGTCTAGATTCAATCCTTTTGGTTGTGGAAACGGATCTATCGACAGGACAACGTTGTCATATAACATGCATTTGGCGACAAGTGATGCCACCATGCATGGCAGCCAAAGGCGACCCATGCCAACGTGGCGGCTTGGTGGTCCTGATGTTGTCACGCTAGGGCACATGGTACGGCAGCCTGTCATGATATGCATTTACTATAGCAGTTATAGTGTTTTGTCAAGATCTAAAATTTTGTGATTAAAGCATTTTTCATTTAAAAATATTTAGTCAAAATACTCAAAATGATAATATTTCTTAAAGTTTAATTCATATAAAATGATAGCATCATATACTTCTCATAAATGATTGTGTGATGTAGTGATACAAGGCTCATACGAGGCAAGAGATCATAGGTTTGAATCCTAGAAAAATATACACGAAAAATTGTAGTACTTGTGACTTACCAACTAGGCTTTTCTTGATATTAAAACTATTTTCACGGCCGCTTTTCAGTTTCTAGAAATTTGTTTCTAGAAGCATAATCACATTACTGATCGACCACCTTAAAAATTACCACCATAATATCTAAATTATAAAACATTTTAACTTTTATAGATACATTATTTTTTATATGTCTAGAAGCCTATAAAAAACAATGTATCTATAAAAGCCAAAACATCTTATAACTTGAAGTGGAAGGAGTACTTTCTAAAGGCACTCAGTAGAGCAGTTGCATACCGTCCTTAGAAATGATGATTGATTTCTACACCCTAGGTTAGAGACCTGAAGGTTGGAAAACTGCCTCTGTAAGCAAATATGATGGTCCTTAAAAATGTTTTTTTTAGTAATTTCGCGCTCGTGGGTGTCGTTAGTACTCATAAAAGTCTTTCCAGGGAAGAATAAAAAATGCCAAGATAGATACATGGAACCTTCTAAAAGAATAAAACCATTGCCGATTGTCATAACTCACAACTTAAAGCACCATTTACACTGCTCAGTGTGTGCGTGCACATGCTTGGGATCTAGCTAGTAGCACATGCGACTCACTCTGGGCGTTCGGTTAAGCGAAACCGATCGGCTCGGTTCTTCGGTTCTTCAGCTAATTCGGTTACCGGAGAAGAAAGGACCGATCGGTTACTTAAATGCGGAACCAAGGAATTTCGGTTTCGGGTAATTCGGTTCGGTTTCGGTTCTAACCGATGGAACCGAATTTTTCTGGAACCAAGAAACAACCCATTCAATTGTAAATTTTGGCAGCATTTTGTCTGATTTTCATGCAGTCAAAAGGGACAATTTTAATAGCAATACAACATAAAACAACAGTACAACACATATATGTTATTGTTCTCTCAAATATTCAAGCATAGAGCAATATTCAAGCCTGCATTCTAGGGGCCTTTACATAGTTCGGTTATATCAGGTCAATTTGGTTAACCGAGTGCTGGAACCGAATTAACCGTAATAATTTTGGTTCCTGGGAACCTGGAACCGAACCTGGGACCGAATACTTTGGTTTCAGTTCCGGTTAGTTCGGTTTGGTTCTCGGTTTTTGGTTTTTTTGCCTAGATTGACATGCGACCTTCATGACATCCACAATTGGTTGATTGCTAACTACCCAGCAGAAACGCCAAAGTTGATCAGGAGGAGTTCAGATCCCTATCCTAATCAGCCACATTACAGCAACTGATGACCACCGGCAATGATCGCCTATCACCACCGACCAAATCCACGGAATACTCAGCAGTTCCCTATCCTAATCACTTATCAGCCATGTCGGGTTCATAAACCCGGGGTTCCTCGGGGACCGGCTTCCACGCCAAGGCTCGGCCCAAGCCGATAGCACGTAACTCATGGGCTGGCCCAAGAGTCTAAAATGACAAGTCGGAAGGGCGGCCATGTCACCGACCGGAAGGTCTGGCCGAAGAGGAACAGCGCCCGCTCGTCGGCTGCTTCGGCCCACCTCTCCGACCAGAACGTTCGCTTTGACTCCAGCCGCCACCGGACTGCCTCTCCGATCGGAAGGCCAAGCCCAAAATACTACTTCCGACTCTGACCCCGCGTCTCCGACCGGGGATCGCAGGAACCCTGCTCACCGCTCTTCTCCGACCGGCGCACTCAAAGCCGACTGGAGCCATCCGACCGGGGACGCCCGCTCGGTAGGAACCAGAAGACATGCGGAGAAAGACAAGGCAAGGCTCACAAGTCAAAACCATTGTACCAGGGACCATACCCTGCGCGAAACAGTACTCTGCAGCCACCCTGACACAAATAGTATTGTAGGCGCAGACATCTCCCTCTACAGTATTGTAGGCACCGCTAAAACTCCCATACGATGAGGCCCCCCATGTACCTCTGGGCATCGATAGTGGTATGGGCACCAGGATTTACCGTACCGGGTGAACATAGTGAGACTCCTCACACGCCTCTAGGCATCGAAAAGTATTTGCAGATATCGACGTCTACCATCCCTGAAAAAGGCAGCACGACCCCCCGCATGCATCTGACATTCTACAGTGACATCAACAGTGTTGTAGGCGCCTACCATTATCTTGTACCCGTCGGTGTGGACAACAAGGCTCGGTAGCATACGTACCCTCACCCTCTCACTTGTAAAGCTATCCCCTTTATCTATAAAAGGGGACGCGCCCCCTCCAACAAAGGGGAGAGCCCTTCTTGAAGATAACAAGCACCGATCAAGTTCACTAGCTCACAACCACAGAACCACCGGGTTCGTACCCTAAGCACATGCTTGAATACTTAGCTCATAGCGTAGCTCCTGTCACTCCTGGCCCTTCCGACCGGAGCCGACCAGACCTCTTGTACACCCCATCTTTCTCCTTCTCGTTTGTAACCCCACTGCAAACTTCGAGCACCTAGGCTCAGGAATAAAGTCACTGACCGACCCAAACTGGACGTATGGCACGTTGCCTGAACCAGTATAAACCATGTGGCATTGAGTGCTAGGCCACCTCCAATCACAACGTATGGCAAAACTACAAATATTTACTAGTTGGTCACATTCTACACCGACAGTTGGCGCCGTCCGTGGGGAAGACGCTGTACGTTCAACACTTTTTGGTCATCGAATGGCCCACTTTTCCACCACCCTCGCCGTGGCGGGCTCGGGCGATACGATTCGCTTCGGCTCGCTGGAGTTTCCCGCACTCTCACCCGCTGGGATGTGGGTTCCACCCATCTTCAAGCCATCCCAGGCCTTCCTCTTCGGAAGCCTAGACTTCATCGCCGACCGGCTTGGCGTGCTACACCTCCGCGAGGAGGCTCATGTCCCGACACCCGTCGGAGGGGCGCCCTCCATCGACTCCGGGACGCACGACTTCGATGATGCAGCATCTGCGCTTCTTTCCAAGCAAACTCTCTGCTCAAACCCCGTTGTGAGTAATATACACGCTGTTATTTACTTACCATTCTCTATCTTCCGCCGATTACCCAGCGGAACCCCGTTGTCCCCAACGCAACCGTCGTACGACCAGTTCCCCTACGGCCTCGCATCTTCCGTGGACGCATACACCTAGGGGCTTCGAAGGATGCCTGTGCCACCCCCTCTCACATCCGAATTCATGGGAATGGCGAGCTATGCTCCCACCTATTTCCTCGACCTCATGGATGACGATGGCGAGAGTGACGGCTCTAGCATCGGCGACATGGCACCTTGCCACCGTCCGTCCCGGGAGTACGCCATGGCATACCCTCCGAGACACCCACCGGCGGAAGCAGAGTCCTCACAGACTCACACCTCTCCAAACCCTCACGCGGAGACCCCTGAGCTCACACTTGAGCACGGGAAGGAACTACGACAACGGTGGCTGCATCAGCCACCAACTACGCTGGCACGCCCCGTGCACCACACTGCGCCCCACGTGCATAGATCGGCGAGTGGCGCCCAGGGGCGCACCTGTCAGGTCCTGCACAACACCATGGATAGGGGGAACGATCCCCCATACTTCGCTCGGGCGAACCAGAACATCGCCGTCGTGGCAATGCTTCTGTGTGGCCTGTCCGAGCCGAACGACCCTCATAAACAGGCGATCCACCAGAACCTCCGGGCACTAGTGGAGACCGCCGTTGTTCAACAAGCAGAGTGCTCCATATCGTGACACCGACTCACGTCCTCGCTCTCCACCAGGGGAACGAGGACACGGCAGATGGGTCGCTCCACCCGATCGTCGCTACAATCATCGAGTGCGGCACAGGAGGCCGCACTGGTACCTTGTCTTGACTCAGTGACTGCTCTACACCGATCGCCTATATTCACGTGGCTCGGACCAAACCAAGACACATGCAGCAGCGACCAGAGTCCCAGCCCTAATGGCCCGGGACCACGGACCTTTGTCCAAAACCCCCAACAAACGCCACCCCCACCACGCTCCGACAGAGGCCGGGGCAAGGGCAAGGCCAAGTGCTGGGATTAGGACGAAGGCCCCTCCATGTAGAGGGGGAAAAAGAACAGAAAGAATCGCCGCCGACAGGCCAACTCTGCGTTGGTCGCCATGGTTGATCATGCGGGCACGCAGCCCTGGTAGGACCCTCCGGGCCACTTCCATGAGCTCATAGAGAGCCTGTGCACCAACCATGACTACCCCATAAAACACCTCTTCAAGGACTGCCAGCTCCTCAAGCGCCTTCTACGACAGACCGATAGGACAAAGAAAGAGAGAGGTGAAGAAGAAGCAACCTTGAAAGGGGGCATGGCGGGCAAGGATCTAGACGACTGAAGAACAAAGTGATCCGACCAGATGCCTACCGACCGAAGGACGACAACGATGCCCATCTCTCTGAACTACTAGAACAGCTATGTCGTTTTTCTTAAGCTTCAATCTTACCATTGTTTACTTAGTATATGCTCCTACAAAAGCACCCCAACACGAACACTCTTCAGCCAAGGGCACTCGGGGGCTCCACTAGGGCACACTACTATCATTATGCTTAATGACTACCTCCTTGTTTTGTTTACATATGGTGAAATTCCTTCCTACCCAACCAATAGGATAGTTTGTTCCTTAGTTTTGCTTTATGTAGCTTTGCTTTAAAAAAACATTCCAACCTATCGCACCCCGCCTTTCCCTACGGTTATGAGCAGCCGAGCCTCGCGGCCACGCCCCAAGCTCCCAAGGTCGTGGCCTATGGGACAAACGGACAGGTACGAGAAAGAAAGAATAAAAAACAAAATTATGCTAAGGGAAAACTAAGGAACGAAAGGGAACAGGCTCCCTCGAACGGAATAATTCCATCACAGAAAACAAAACCGATGGTAGTCATTAAGCACACAGTAATATTTACACGGGGTCTCCCCCACAAACTTAAACTTTTACCTTCACTAAACTACTTATATTTTGCAAGCTATTGGACCGGCCCGGCAGCATCTGCTGTCGGAGCGACCGACAGGGGCACAGGCTGCTCACTCCTCAGCGGCACAACATTTGGCTCGGTCGAGGCCGGGGCGACGTTCACCTCTGACCCAGGCTCTGCGCTGTCTGTAGACTAGGCAGCGTCTCCTCCATGCATGCTTCTAGCCATATCTTCACGGCGGACGTCCATCACCCACTGGGCAGAGACTTGCTCTGCCACCGACCTTGCGTGTGGCAGCAAGCCCTCCCCGATCGACTGGATGTCCTCCATGCTCAAGCCTTCAGCATACCCGCTGTAGATGGTGGCAAAGTCCTGGTTTGGATGGTGCGTCGCCATCGATGTCAGCACCCTCGATGCCCCGCAGAATAGCCCGCTCCTGATAAGGTCCCGAACTGCATTCTGGACCTCCGCCAGCTGGACTGCGGGCACGCTAGTGCTAGGCGCTGACACGAAGACATCCGAGATGACAAGCTAGGCAACATTGCAGATCTGGTCAAGATCCCCCTCAAAAGCACATCGCTCTTCATGGGAGTTGGCCAGTTCCTCCATATTCTGGCTGAGGGTCGCCTTGATCATCTCCAGGTCCTGCTCCAGTGTCTTCACCTTTCTACCCAGCTCTGAGAGAAGAGCGACAAGCTCAGAAACATGCTGAAGGAAAAAACCAACAACGAAGAACAGAAAAGGCATGTATCGATGCGGAAGTTCTCAAGGATGGAGAGATCCTCTGCCTGTCGGGCCACCTGCTCATGTAGCTAGGCACTCGCGTCCTTCGTCCCCATCACCTGGCCACAGAGCACAAGCACCTCCTGGTCCGCCTTGGACCGGGCCTTCCGCTCTGCCTCCAGGGCCTTCTGTGCCAACTCCAGGGCATTCTGAGCCGACACCAAAGCAGCCCACTCTAGCTCAAGGGCAGCCAAGGACTCTCGCAATGCTGCCTCGGTGTTTGCCAGGGATGTCCGTAGCCCCACCTTGATCTCTGCCTGACGGGCCTTTGCCGCCTCGAGCCCTGGCTCGACGGTAGTCGCCCGCTCGGCTACACACTGCCCCTCCGCCCGCGCCGCGGTTGCCTCGGCCGCTCGGTCCTAGGACTCGTGATGGGTGGATGCTAGCTGACACTCAAGCTCGGCCATCTAGGTGTGCTCCATTCGGAGAAAGCGGCACTTGCGGGACGACGTCCCCTTTAGTCTCTACAAAAAACAAACATGCTAAGGCAACCAACAAAAGATTCAGAGGTCAAAGACAACTCCGCAAAACTCACCTCCGCAGCGAGCTGCAGGTCAACCTCAATCAATTGCTGAGAGGACATAACCTGCTCCTGGGCGTCTCCAAGCTTCGCGGACAGATTGGCGAGTTCAGACACCACGGCATGGCCCTGCTCCCTGAGGATGTCCTAGAGCTGACACTCCTAGGAGTCCTAGAGGATGAACCGCACCTTCGTCGAGTCCTCAAGGCAGGGCCACTCCAGGTCACCCTCCGGTAGCCCACCGGAGGGCCCAGCCTCTGACCGGACCACCGCCAGCTCCCGCGACGACACCGATGGCTCCGCCGTATTAACCGCCTCGTCATTGGACGAGATATCCACCACCTTGGTTGCGTGGACCACCGCCGGACATTCCGACTCCGTCCTGACCATGCTCTCCCCCAGCACCTTCGGCTCTGACCATGCGGGTGAGCCGTGCGGCCCTTTGCCCGGCAAGACAGGGAGCTCAGTCTCCCTCTCCTCTTCCGCCGTGATCGGTGGAGGAGGGGCCACGAGGGTTACTTCCGACATAGACCCCGCTGTCGGCACCGAAATCACCGCCGCCATCACTATGGTAGCAACCGCCCTTGAAAGGGAAGGGCTCGCTGCCACCATCCTGCTCCCCCCGCCGCTCGTCGCAACACGCTGTAGGGTGGGCCTCCATGCCTCCCGCACGGGAGTTGGGGCAATGCTCAACCCCGTCATTCCTCGGCCACTGACAGAGGGCGCAGGTAAATCACACTCCAGAGAAAAACTCAACAGCAAAAGATTGGAAAGAAACAAAAGAGAACATACCGGGTGGTGAGCGGTACAAGTCTCAAGGCAAGACCTGGCATCAATGGGCCTGTAGGGCACGGGCCGCTCCCTGGCTGTGACCCATGCCCCCTCACTTTGGTTGGGGTAGAGTTGTCCCAACCGGCTCCTTCCCGACCTACGGGTCGCCCTGGCCCTCGGTTAGGGACTCCCCAACCGGAGCAGGGGGCAGGGCATCCTCCGGCCGTGAGTCGCGCGACACGCGGGTGCTAGTCTGCTCCTTAGGCCGCCCGGCTTGCTCGACCGTGTCCATGACAGGCGGGGCCACCCCTGGCTGTGAGTCACATGCCATCATTGGTCCTGGTGATGCACAAGTGCCAGTCCGCTCCGCGGACTGCCTGACTTGCTTGACCGTGTCTGGCATAGGCGGCGACGGGACCAACGATGCCGCCAAAGGGCGCGGTGATCGCATCCGCTTTGCCACCCATTTGCCGATGGCATCCACGCTCACCATGCGCTTCCTCGGCATGGAGGCCACCACGCGCCACACGGCCTCTTGCTCATCATCGGCAGACATCGCTGCAGGGTCGCGACACTCCGCCGAGGTCACAACGACCTCCCAACTTCCCTCCTCCTTGGAGAAAACCATGTTGTCCACATCCATGGGGTCCTCCGACTCGAGCTCGGCCTCGACGTCGCTCTTCCTCTCCCTAGCCTTCATGCACTGGGCAACCTCCTTCTCCTTCTTGTACTTCTGGTGGGCGACCTCGACCTTCTTCTTCTTCCTGGCGTCCGTCGCCTCCTTCTGAGCGGCCTACTTGGCCACGCCCTCCGGACCCTTGGGAAGGTGCGGTTGGGACTTGTCATTTCCAAGCCCTACGAAATGTGTGACTCCCAATCAAAAAAGAAAAAATACACATAGGAAAAGTAGAGGAAGACATGCGGGCTAAAAAGAAGGGAGCATACCAGGATGGACACGATCGAGGAGTTGAAAGGCGTGGGCCACCCTTCGACCCTCTCTTTGGGCTTCAGCTACAGCACCCGTCCAATGCAACTCCAGACCTCGTAGTCCAGTAGATCCTCCGGTGATGCATGGTCCGGGTCCGACGGGCCACTGTACAGCCACATCGGCTACGTCCTCTTCGCCAACGACGTGACCCGGTGATGGTATAGGGTGTGGAACACCCACACCCCATTAAGGCCGCACTTTATGAGATTCCGGAGCTCCTCCTCGATGACCCCCACCTTATGCTTCTCCTTTTTGGCACAACCCCACGTCCAACTATCCTGCTTCTCCGGCCTCCCATCGATGAATGCTGGGAACGGCGCCGCCACCGGATTCCTGATGTAGAACTACTCCCCATGCCACCCTCGGTTGGAGTCATAGGGGAGGTACACAAGGTACGAGTCTCCCACGTCCGGTTTTCTCTACAGGGCAAAACCCCCCACCGGCACAACATCGGCCGGGTCCCCCACCATCAAGGCTCTCAGGGAGAAGAGCCACCGGAAGAAATCCGTGTGCGGCTCCATCCTGAGGAAAGCCTCACAAACGGTGATGAAACCAGCGACGTGCAGCACCCCCATTGGATTAAGATGCTATAGCTCCAGACCCCACTCGTTGAGGAGGCCACGCAGGAACCAGTGCACAGGGTATCCCAGCCCATGCTCGTGGAAGGTGAGGAAGGAAACCACCTCGTTGGGCCAAGGTTGTGGGGACTCCTCCCGCCCAGGAACCCTCTAGTGCGCCACCTCCTTTGGTGGCAAAAATCCCTTCGCAACGAAGGCCTTCAACACTGACTCCCTCACGGTGGATGACCTCTAGTCCAACATTGCGCCCTAAGGATCGGTGAGTTCTTCTTTCCTCTCCCTCGCTCTCTCCCCTTTCTTTCCTAGAAACCACCACAGCTCTCAGGAACGCTCACGACGAGAAGGAAGAGGAAAGACGACGATAGATGAGGAACAGGCAAAAGAACGGGTCAAAAACCCTTTCCCCTCTCCTACTTAAGGAAAAGGGAACAACAGTTAGGGAAGGGTGCACCGATCAGGAGAAGGCAAAACGGCGGAGCGAGGAACTCTCTCTCTTTCCCATTTAATGTAGGTAAGACGCACCCTGATCGACAAGACGTGCCTACCCGACAGAACGGCTCCTGATCAGATGGGACGTGGCTTGGGCCAGGCCCACCACCACCGCACGACCAACCACTACCGCACGCCGGGCACGAAAAGCAAAGCACGACCGCACGCGGGCGGCACCTCACTTCCCCAGGCTAGGCCTCGAGAAACCCAAGCAAGATCTCCACCGGGGGAGATCACCGAGCCCCTTGAGTTGACCAAATCACTCAGGATAGACACCAAGAGACAGGTAAGGAAGCAAAGGGGCGCCCCATTTAGGCCATGTCGACTCCATCACGAACGATGAGCATGGGTCCTGGTCAGACATTTCTGACTGAACCTCTCTGAACCCCGTAACTCAGGTCATCAAGGTGAGCATGTGTTCATTAATACAAAAACTATTCACACAAGGACTCACCCACGATTGATGAGCGTAGGTCCCGATCGGACATTTCCGACTGAAGCTCTCCAAACCCCATCACTCAAAGCCATCAAGGTGAGCACTACCAACCCCCTCTATTTCCTTACAATCATTTCATACATCCATACGTGCATTCATTCCATACGCCCGATCCTCCTGAACGATTTGGGCCCTGAACCGCCCGGGGGCTCGGGAACTAAGCATCGCACGTGCAGCGAAATGCATCACAACGTTCTGTGTTGCATCATGAAGCGACGGTTGCCTCATTTGACATGAGCAACCAATAGAGCTAGGGGAGAAAAACATTGATGAGCCCCATGCGGCCCTCACTCGGTTCGGCAGACCGGGTCATCTCAACCTTCTCGTTCGATCCTAAACCTCTCGCCAAACCCATAGAATCTCCATCGAGGGGAGGCTGTTAGGCCACCCGGGTCGGTCTCCGGAATGACCTAGGCATCTGCCAGGTTGTAGGTAAAGGAGTAGTGGAATGTCACAAGAGGGCTATGCTGACCCCATCACGAACGACGGACCTGGATTCCACTCAATCACACCTGTTAGCAAACTCACCGAGCGCGTCACTCGAGCCCGAGCGATCAGGACAAGCGACAAAACTTAGCCCCTCTGGTTGTGAGGAACCGAGGATGGGGTAATGCACACAACTCACACTGACCCCTACTAAGGCCCAATAGGGCTCGGGGGCTCAAGACAAAAATCCTGGGATTGCAACCCCAAACTCGCCCCTTCCGACTGCGCTCCAAAAACCTAGGTTTGCGACCCCGATCTCGCCCCATCTGGCTACGCTTCCGACTGCGCTCCAAAAACCTAGGTTTGCGACCCTGATCTCGCCCCATCCGGCTACGCTTCTGACTACGCTAAAAAAATCTAGGTTTGAGACCCCGATCTCGCCCCACGACTCTGACTCGCTCGATCCCACGGCGCTCATCGACGCCAGCATCAGTGAGCTCTATCTCGTCCAAGACTGACTACCTCGCTCGATCCCACGACGCGCATCGACGCCAGCATCAGTGAGCTCTATCTCGTCCAAAACATGACTCAGACTCGCTCGATCCCACGGCACGCATCGACGCCAGCATCAGTGAGCTCTAACTCATCCAAGACTAACTCCCTCGCTCGATCCCATGACACGCATCAACACTCACATTAGTGAGCTCTATCTCATCCAAGACTGACTCCCTCGCTCGATCCCACGGCGCGCATTGACGCCAGGATCAGTGAGCTCTGTCTCGTCCAAAACATGACTCCGACTCGCTCGATCCCACGGCGCGCATCGACGCCAGCATCAGTGAGCTCTGTCTCATCCAAAACATGACTCTGACTCACTTGATCCCACGGCGTGCATCGACGCCAGCATTAGTGAGCTCTGTCTCATCTATGACTGACTCCCTCGCTCGATCCCACAGCGTGCATCGACGCCAGGATCAGTGAGCTCTATCTCGTCCAAAACATGACTCCGACTCGTTCGATCCCACGGCGCGCATCGACGCCAGCATCAGTGAGCTCTGTCTCGTCCAAGACTGACTCCGTTGCTTGATCTCACGGCGCGCATCGACACCAGGATCAGTGAGCTCTGTCTCATCCAAGACTGACTCCCTCGCTCGATCTCACGGCGTGCATCGACGCTAGGATCAGTGAGCTCTATCTCGTCCAAGACTGACTCCCTCGCTCGATCCCATGGCGCGCATCGACGCCAGGATCAGTGAGCTCTATCTCGACCAAAACTAACTACCTCGCCCGATCCCATGGCGTGCATCGACGCCAGGATCAGTGAGCTCTGTCTCATCCAAAACCCTTGATTGACTCCCTCGCTCGATCCCACGGCGAGCACCGACGCCGGAATCCACAAGCTCCCTCTCACCCAATCCCTCAAAATAAACTAAAAAACCGCCTCGGCTGCACAACGACGCCTTGGGCAATAAAACTCCGTCTCAAAATAAAAACTCCCCCATTGATAACACAGGAAAACCCCAGACGGTTCTGCCCGAACCGCCTGGGGGCTCGGGGGCTACACCCTCGGGTGCGCTCGCGCGCACCCGCCAGCAAGACAAAAATCCCTCGGACTATTCTGCCCGAATCACCTGAGGGCTCGGGGGCTCCTGTCGGGTTCATAAACCCAGGGTCCCTCGGGGACCGGCTTCCACGCCAAGGCTCTACCCAAGCCAACAGCACGTAACTCATGGGCCAGCCCAAGAGTCTAAAACGACAGGCCGGAAGGGCGGCCATGTCACCGACCGGAAGGTCTGGCCAAAGAGGAACAGTGCCCGCTCGTCGGCTGCTTCGGCCCACCTCTCCAACCGAAGCGTTCGCTTCGACTCCAGCCGCCACCAGACGGCCTCTCCGATCGGAAGGCCTGTCCCAAAACTCTACTTCCGACTTCGACCCCGCGTCTTCGACCGGGGATCGCAGGAACTCTACTCACCGCTCTTCTCCGACCGGCACACTCAGAGCCGACTGGAGCCATCCGACCGGGGACGCCCGCTCGGTAGGAACCAGAAGACGTGCGGAGAAAGGCAAGGCAAGGCTCACAAGTCAAAACCACTGTACCAAGGACCATACCCTGCGCGGAACAGTACTCTGCAGCCACCCTGACACAAATAGTATTGTAGGCGCGGACATTTCCCTCTACAGTATTGTAGGCACCACTAAAACTCCCATACGGTGAGGCCCCCCACATGTCTCTGGGCATCGATAGCGGTATGGGCGCCGAGATTTACCGTACCGGGTAAACATACTGAGACTCCTCACACGCCTCTAGGCATCGAACAGTATTTGCAGATACCGACGTCTACCATCCCTGAAAAAGGCAGCACAACCTTCCGCATGCATCTGACATTCTACAGTGACATCAACAGTGTTGTAGGCGCCTACCATTATCTTGTACCCGTCGGCGTGGGCAATAAGGCTTGGTAGGCGTGGGCAACAAGGCTCGGTAGGCGTGGGCAATAAGGCTCGGTAGCATACGTACCCTCACCCTCTCACTTGTAAAGTCATCCCATTTATCTATAAAAAGCGACTCACCCCCTCCAACAAAGGGGAGAGCCAACACTCTCACGGTCATCAAGATTATACTACAACTACAATAAGTTTGAGTCTCCATCACATAATTCGACAATAAATATATATGTTACATAACGGGTACCTGGATCCGACAGAGGAGAAACCGAGTAATCAGGTATAGCTAGATCCAACAACATAGCCCCCTGCCATATCATGGTTCAACCCGCCAGTGTTATCATACTATATTAATTACAATACTTCTGTTGAAACTCATTGAGTTTTTTTTTTGGTTATATTCTACGTTATATTATATCCCTTACACTCAACTGAATTTCCAAACGTGGAAATGAATTAAGATGACTATAATTGTGTAGGTTGTCCAGTGTACACGTTGGCATCTCTTCTTCTGTTTTTGTTTCAGTCCAATTAAAACAGAAACATGGCATTCATGTTTGTCAACCGCAATGCCAAGTATGTACATGTAATTCCCTCACTGTTCACAGCTTAGTGGATTGAGGATTGTGGTACACTGGTACTCTAATTCACCCCAGTCCATATAGGGTGAAACATTGAGGATTGAGGTTGTAGGTTTTGGTAAATTGAAGTGCAACCGAATTAACACACAAGCCCTTACTGTAACTAACTTATCTAGAACTAGAATGAAGCCAACTTGGTTGGTGTTGTGAAAAGATGTAGAAAAACCAGACACTCTAACGGCACACCGTCGCGTTACACGGATCCCTCTGGCTCTGAATCTCTGATCCCCTTTGTCCTCTGCACAGTTCGCAGCCAAGGCCAAGCAGAGCCAATCTGCCTTGCCAACTACTACGCCTACGCAGGATGGCCCAGCCCACCGCCCATGCTAGCTTCTCCTCTCCTATTTTCTCGCTGCCTCCTCCAGCCCGGTTCTGAGCATAAGTGGGAGGGGCGACAGGCTAAAGCCCAGCTCGGAAACGGGCCCAGGAGCCCATATATACAGGACCTGAATACGTTTGCTCCTTTTGCACATGCAAATGAATATTGAAGGCCAGATGCCTAGCCTCGCTGGCAGCCGTCGAAGAGAAAAATAGAAAATGAAACATCACCGTGCTAGTCAGCCCGCCGCTGCGCATAAACTACCAGTTGGAGTTGAGTGGGGACCGGGACGAGTCTCGTGTGTGGACGAACCCCCTCCCAGAGTTCGTAAAAAACTTGTTTCACAGTGTTGTCGAGGTTTCTGATATAATAACAAGGCCCTAGAGCTGGATTCTAGGTTAAAAAAAAGAAGAAGTCAAGGTCGCTCGTGGTGTGACTTGGTTTTCAATTCTTCTCCAACTAAAATCATGGTAAGTTAAAACTTTTAGTCATCAATTCGTTCATTGTCAAAGAATTGTACACCAATGTTTATATTTAAAGTTTTGGCGAGTCTCTAGAAACTTCTTAAATTTTATAAGAGAGAAAAAGTGATTTCCACTATTGTTACGACACTCAACCGAATGTACACCTATGTTTTTGGCTCTGGCAAGCCTTAATTTAGGTGAGCCCAAGTTTCATAATTTCTGAGCTAAAAGAAATTTTGTATGAGTTTTTTAAGATTAAACTAGGTTTTAGGATTTTTTTTAATTGTATTATTTTTTTCATATAAAATATATTTTGATAATTTTTAAATTTTTTTATAAATATTGAGTATTTTATAAAAAATTATAGACCGAATCACCTCTTTGAACTTTCAACGTAGTCTGATTGACCTCGTTTGACGTGGCGCCACATCTGCAAAACCACTATCAAAGCCGCTTATGGTGCAAAAGTGAACGGTTTTCAAAAGTTGAGAGAGGTTAAAGAACTGATTTTGTGAACTAGGGAGGAAAATCGGACGACCGAGATAACTGGGGAAGGTAAATTAGATTTTTTTTTTTCTTTTGGTTGAGCAAGAATTGAAAGCCAACTAGACGGGCTCCTTGTCTATATGAATTTACATACATATATATGAGACAGATATATGTTGAGTCAGAATCGGGATGAGACGAGATAAAGGCCCGGACCTGCATGAGGGGTGTGGATGTGGGGCAGGCTCTGTAGGCTGCACGCGCACTCGCAGTCTCGCAGAGCCGCAACAGCCACAGCCAGCCCCGAGCTGCAAAGCGTCGAGGCCCGAGGCAAAGTGCTGGGCAGGCCTCCCGCGGCCACGGGGCGCCAGGGTAGCTGGGCCGCTGTTTGTTCGTTTGTTGGGCTGTTCAAAGTGTTGGGCTCTAGCGGTAAGCTGGGCCGAGCAACGCTTCAATTTTTTTTTCTTGCCCCGCCCCTCCTTGGATAGCCGGGACCATTTTATCTCCACGGGCTGGGCTGTGTGGTCCGGTCTGGTCTTTCCCTTTCGGTTTCATTTTCCTTTTTCTGTTTTTTTATTAGCACACACGGAGTGAATCACGTGCACCCTACAAAAGCAGCGACGTATTGTACGACATGAATGTACCTGTACGCCTCGCTTTGCATCGCGTTGACACTATGAAGATGCAAAAACGCAAATTGTGTGACGATGCATGTCAGCAGACCTCACCCTGGGGATCCGTCGGCAGCGCCAAGGCCCAAGAGGAAGAGAGCAAGCAACGTCAAGTTGACTGGGCCAGAATAAGCCTGCGTGTCTTGTAACGAGAAGCCCAAGTTGGAGTGAGATCTGCTTCTTCGGCCCATTGTGGTCCAATGCTTGAGAACGAGAGGGAGCCTGAGAGTATATGTATTCGAGAGAGAGACGAAGAAAGGGATCATCGAACAAACTGTTGTATTGTTTCTGGCTATCGCCAGCACTCTTCTGAATATACATCGTAGTTCCTGTGTTTCCTTTATAAGTCCGGCCGTTCGCCGCCTCGTCGGCTAACATTGGTACCAGAGCCGTCGATCCTCGGCCACCGCGTGTGCTGGAGATCCTCACACCCGCCCATCCCCACTTCACCCGCCTTCAACGCACCCACGGCGCCATGGATCCCGTGGTCCACCAGATCTTTGATGATTTGATTCACCGCTTCGACGCTTTTCGATCTGAGTTTGACGGTCTCGGTGCCCGCTTGGATCGGCGCTTCACCGAGACGGAGGCCATCCACTCTGAGCACGACTCCACCGTCGACCGCCGCCTCGACTCCTTGGAGCAGTTCGCCTCCGCCCAGTATACCGCCGCCATCATTGCCGACAACTGGGTTGGCCACTTCTCTGAGCGCATCGGTGAGCTGGAGGAGCGTGTCCACGATCTAGAGATGGTGCGCTACGTCGAGATCCAAGACGAGCGCGATGAGCGGATCGCCGTCCACGAGTTCGCAGCGGAGGCGTTCGAAGCCTAGCGTCCCCGGATCGAGAGCTCCCTCTTCACCATTCGCTCGGAGGTGGATCGGTTGTCCAAGCTCTGGGATCGATCCTACGCTGCTCCTACCGATGGATCTCCCGAGCCCAAAGGTACTCTGGAGTTGGTCGCCGGGCGAGCACCTGCCGGAGCAACGACCGACTGGCCCAGTGGGCATGGCGTGGCCTCACCAACATGGGATGCGGGGTATGGTTTGGTCACAACCATAGCCCCATTCCCGGCCAATGGTACGTTACCTGCCCCCAATCCTCCTCTGTCGTCATTACAGTTCCCTTCTCCTCCCCCTCCACCACCGTATCCTCCTCCTCCGCCACCGTGGCCGTACCCTCCTCAGCCTCCTCCACCACCGCCCAACCCATACCCGCCACCATATTACCCGCCGCATCAGTTTCCACCTCCCCACTATTCCCGCAATTCCGCTCCACAGCCCATAGCCCCAATTCCTCCACCCACCGTTCAACACCCTGCCCACCCACATCCCAATTCACATCAGCCTAATTACTTTCCCCACCAAGCCAACCCCAATTTAGGCCAACTCCCTAAGATGTTGTTTCCTCAATTCGACGGGGATAATCCTAAGCTGTGGCTGTCTTGTGCTCGCTCCCATTTCGAAATGTACTCGGTTCATCCAGCGATCTGGGTTCACGTGGCCACTCACCATTTCACCCATGCCGCAGCTCGTTGGCTTCAGTCGATCAAGTCTAAAGTGCAGAACATATCCTAGGAGTCATTCTCTAACCTCATCCATGAGAGATTCAGCCGTGATCAGCATGAGCTGCTCTTACGCCAGCTTTTCCACATCAAACACACCTCCACCGTTTCCGATTACATTGAAAAGTTCACTGATCTTTTTGAACAGCTCAAAGCCTATAATGCTAACCCTGATAAACTCTATTTTACCACTCGCTTCGTTGATGGTTTACGCAAAGACATTCGGTTTGTTGTTATGGTTGCTCGACCCCAAAACCTCGATACTGCTTGTACTCTCGCCTTGTTATAGGAAGAGGCGTTGGACCAAGGTATCCGCAAGGAGTTCAAGTGCTCGAAAGCATCACCGTTCGCTCACACGGTGTGGGGGTATTAACCCCTATACCCTTACGGCTAAGCTTGGGCTGGCCCGGATCGATGGGTTCAGTCCACCCGAAAGGCGACGTGCGGCCCAGTTAACCTGATCGGAGTCCCGCACAAGGAATCAAGACGGATTTGGCGACCAAGCAGGATCCTGGTCGGTTAGAATAGGAATCCTTATCCGGCCACATATGGCACTTGTAACTGACTAGGATTAGTTTCCAGATCTGTAACCCTGCCCCCCGGACTATATAAGGCGGGCAGGGGACCCCTCTAAAAAACATCTCTCATTGACATACAGCAATACAAACCAGACGCAGAACGTAGGTATTACGCCTTCTTGGCGGCCGAACCTGGATAAAACCTCGTGTCTGTCTTGCGTCACCGTCTTGTTTGGGGCTTGCGCATCTGTCTGCCGATAATCTACTACCTTGGGCATACCCCTAGGTAGACTGCCGACCATATTTCATCGACAGTGGCGCGCCAGGTAGGGGGTGTGCGTATTGCTCTCCAAGCAAACAAGATGGTCATCATCTCCGGCTCCATGGCTATGCCCAATGGCCTCACGTTCACCGTCGGCCAGATCACTTGGACCACCGGCCCTGGCGTCTCCATCGCCATGACCGCGGAGGAGGCGTGGATTCAACCTACGCCGACGACTACTTCACCTGCATCGGCTACGGCTCCGACCACGGTGAACACGGCTCCGACCACGGTGAACACGACTCCGACCACGGTGAACACGGCTCCGACCACGACGAACACGGCTCCGACCACGATGGATCTAGCTCCGACCATGGTACATCTAGCTCCGACCACGCCCACAGCCACGCCAACGACCCGTCGTCTGCTTCCCCGCTACAGAGGAAAGCAGATCGACGACACCAACCTGCACGACTCCATCGATCGGGTCGGCATCAAACTCGCTGAAACCCTAGCTCTGGTAAGTACGATTCAAACCCAACCTAATGAGCAGGTAACAGCTCCCCACAATAGATCTATCCGACCAGCTCGGGCCAGTCGTCCTGCACGGTTTGGAACAGATCTTGTGGTCGTATCTACTCCTGAGGGGCGCTCCGCTCGTCGCTAGCCAGCCTTCACGACGGGTCTCCGACTCTGTGAGTACGAAGTCCCGACGGAGAACCACCAGGTCCAGCCCTACGGCCTGCGAAACGCTGCCTCCAGCTACGCGTACAACCTACGACACCGCTCGGACCTATGTCCTATCCACCGATCTCGGCCAAAGCCATGCAACATCGTCAACATGGTCTGGATTGAAGATTATCAAGAAGGATCCATCCACACAGTCCGAGAGGGTGACTCCAGCTCCTCATCCGGCGTCGCATCCAACGCATCTGTCCACACCGAGCTTCAGCGTCACGAAGATGAAGGCGCCAAATACGATCTGGATCTACCAGACCACGCCCCGGGTTTCCCCCAATTTCCGTCTTTCCCGCCAAGACGAGGGGATTTGATCCATGTTGTCAGCAACGACGAGCCACCAGCAGTTGGCGAAACAGAACAAGAAAAGACTGCACGCGAAGCACGCAATATTGACCGGTTTAATCGCCGGCAAATCAAAGCTGAAGCAGACCAGGAGGCACGACGCATAAGGCTCTGACCTCGTGACCTCAACAATGCTTTCGACAGGGTGGGAGACAAACAAGTCTTCAGGACCCCAAGCGCCAACGTAGCTGTCGCCATGGCGACAATGCAGCGGTTGCCCGACACTCCCGAGACCCAAGCAGTCCGTGATGACATACAAGCTTATCTGACAGCTGCTATGGCTCAGACCGCAGAGATGAATCAAGCCCGGGCTCCATCCGTTTCTGTCGAATCAAGCCACAGCCGCCAATACTCGAGTCGCACACAGCCACTCAACCAACGTGGCTCGCGCAATAATGACCCATCAGACAACCGTCAAGGCGGAAACGGTGGTCATGATGGTGGTCGGGACGACAACCGCCGCCGGGAGGATAACCGCCACGACGTTCGAGGCGACAACCGCCGAGATAACCGCGATAATCGCCGTGATAACCACGGTCGCAGGGCTAATCTAGATGGCAATCGAGATCGCCGCGATGGCAATAATGATCTCCGCCATTACCTCGGCGGACGTGATCTGTGTGCTCGCATCAACTAGAGAGCCAACGATCGTGCATCCCATGAAAGCTATCGCCGTATGGAGTATGACACCGCCCACGGTCCGCCGGGTCTGAAGCTGTTCACTCCACACCTGCGCCAAGTCATATGGCCCAAGAATTTCAAGCTCGAGAAGCTTCAGAAGTACGACGGTAAGGAAAACCCCGAATTATGGGTCATGCTCTATGAAACTGCGTGCCGCTCAGCCATGGCTGACGAGCACGTCATGTCTAACTACTTCCCAGTCGTTGTTGGTCATGCAGGTCACCAATGGCTGGTTAGCTTGCCAGCGAACTATTTTGACTCTTAGCAGGAGCTCAGGCAGGCCTTCATCGACAATTTCATCGCTACTTGTGAACAACTCGGCAACAAGTACGATCTGCAGCGGATCCGAGATCGGAAGGATGAACCACTGCGTGAGTACGTTCGGCGTTTCTCGGAGATGCGCATCAAGGTCCCATCAATCTCTGACAACGAAGCAATCGAGGCTTTCGTCACCGGCCTCCGCTTCCACGACGCCCTAAGAGACAAGCTCCTCCGGAAGAGACCCGAATCAGTCACAGCGCTTTTGGCCACCGCTAAGAAATACGCAGACGCTGACGATGCTAAAAAGATAATCGTTGAAGAAGCAGCAAGGGTTCCACGCTCCGACCACCCTCCACACCGCGACGATTACCGCGGCAATCGTGGTCGGAACGACAATTTTGACCGCCGCAACTAGCGCAACGACTCCCGCGACCACCGTGATCAACGTAATCAGCGGCGCAACCGCCATGACGATTACAGAAGCAAGCGCGCTCGGGAAGACGACGGCGAGGTCAATACCGTGAAAAAGGGCAGCGGACGTCGAAACTACGAGGATGACTACGCCAAAGCATTGAAGGGACCCTGCCAGCTCCATCCCAAGTCGAACCACACCATGGAGAATTGCCGCGTCCTCAAGACTATCTACACGCGTCAACAGGCTCCGGATACGTCCGACAAGCCTAACGACGCGGGGGAACAGCGCAACGAGGACAACGACGACGACGATGCAGATCCTCGTCATAAATACGTCAAGCCGACTGATCGCGTGCACACCATCATCGGCGGCAAGGTGTCCATTGAGACCAAACGAGAATGCAAGCTGCTCGCCCGCGCTTGCTTGAACGTGGCAAAGACCGACAACCTTCTCACCGATCCGCGGCTTCCTCCGTGGTCTCACCGTGAAATCTGCTTCAGCAGGAAGGACCAATGGGCCGCCATACCCGAGCCAGGGCGTTTTCCCCTGGTCCTCGATCCTTGTATCAACAAGGTTCAATTCGATAGGGTACTGATCGACGGTGGCAGCTCCATTGATATACTGTTCAAGAACAGCCTGCCCGCTCTAAAAATAGCCCAGGCGGACCTGAAGCCGTACGAGGCACAGTTCTGGGGTGTTCTCCCCGGACAGAGCTCCACACCTCTCGGGCAGATCACGCTACCTATGCAATTTGGGACTCCGGACCACTTCCGCACCGACTACGTCAACTTCGTGGTCGCTGATTTCGACGGCACCTACCATGCTATTCTTGGTCGACCGTCGCTCACCAAGTTCATGGCCATACCTCATTACAGGTATCTGGTGCTCAAGATGCCTACTGAGAAAGGAGTTTTAACCCTCAGGGGCAACGTATACGCAGCTTATACCTGCGAGGACGACAGCTTCAAAATAGCAGAGGCCCACGACCTCTCTATTCGCATGGCCGAGACCATGCTCGATGCTAAGAAGACCCCGGCCGACCACTTGGAGATCCCAGAGCTCGAGGCTCCGCGCAAGAACATCAGATCCAAGGAGCACAAGATGATCCAGCTGGTCGAGGGCGATCCCAGCAAAACAGCCCTCATCGGGGCCGACCTGGATCCCAAATAGGAAGACGTGCTCGTCAGGTTCTTGAGGGGCAACGTGGATGTGTTTGCATGGAAACCTTCCGACATGCCCGGTGTACCTCGGGACTTGATTGAGCACTCCTTAAATGTCAATAGCAAAGCCAAACCAATCAAGCAGAAGCTACGACGGTTCGCTCGCGACAAAAAGGAGGCGATTAGGGTAGAAGTTACACGGCTTTTGGCAGCCGGATTTATCAAAGAAGTGTATCATCCGGAATGGTTAGCCAACCCGGTTCTTATACGCAAAAAGAATAATGAATGGAGAATGTGCGTTGATTACACTAATCTCAACAAACACTGCCCTAAGGACCCCTTTGGCTTACCTCGCATAGACGAGGTCGTAGATTCAACCGCTGGTTGTGAGCTGCTTTCCTTTCTCGATTGCTACTCTGGTTATCACCAGATCGCTCTCAAAAAGGACGACCAGATCAAGACATCTTTCATCACGCCTTTTGGCACCTACTGCTACACGACTATGTCGTTCGGGCTCAAAAATGCCGGCGCTACCTACCAACGCGCTATACAGGCCTGCCTCAACGATGAGATAAAAGACGGCCTCATCGAGGCTTACGTCGACGATGTAGTTGTCAAAACCAAGGAAGCACATACCCTTGTTGACAATCTGGAACGCACCTTCGCAGCCCTTAATACGTTCCAATGGAAATTAAACCCAAAGAAGTGCATCTTTGGTGTCCCTTCTGGCATATTGCTCGGCAACGTCATCAGTTACGACGGCATACGCCCTAACCCAGAGAAAGTCAAAGCTGTCTTAGACATGAAACCCCCAAAGAAGGTGAAGGATGTCCAGAAGCTCACCGGCTGCATGGCTGCTCTAAGCCATTTCATATCAAGATTAGGAGAAAAAGGACTACCGTTCTTCAAACTGCTCAAATCATCCGAGAAGTTTGAGTGGTCAGAGGAAGCAGACGCTGCCTTCACGCAGCTGAAACAATACCTCACGTCACCTCCGGTACTTACTGCTCCCAGAGAAGACGAAACTCTCCTACTTTACATTGCGGCAACCGATCGAGTGGTTTCCACTACAATGGTGGTCGAGCGCGATGAGCCGGGCCACGCCTACAAGGTACAGCGGCCAATTTATTTCATTAGTGAGGTACTCAACGAATCCAAGACCAGGTACCCACAGATTCAGAAACTGCTCTACGCCATACTGATAACATCCCGAAAGTTGAGACATTACTTCGACGGATATCGTGTGGTGGTCATGACCGAGTATCCTTTGGGGGACATCATTCGCAATAAGGATGCGAACGGGCGCATCGTCAAATGGGCAATGAAGCTATGCCCCTTTTCCTTGGAATTTGCAAGCCGTACTACAATCAAGTCTCAGGCACTCGTCGATTTCATCATCGAGTGGACAGACTTAAGCACGCCTGCCTCTCCGGGATCCGATGAATATTGGACGATGTACTTCGACGGTTCTCTCAACATTGATGGTGCAGGAGCAGGAGTTCTTTTCGTATCACCATCCAAGGAGCAGCTCCGGTACGTCCTCAGGATTTATTTCTCTGCATCTAATAATGCCGCCGAGTATGAAGCATGCCTGCATGGTCTACGCATTGCGGTTGAGCTTGGAGTTAAACGTCTCTATGTTTACGGAGATTCGGCTCTGGTAATCAACCAACTCAACAAGGACTAGGACACGACCAGTGAAAAGATGGACGCATATTGCAAATCGATAAGAAAGCTGGAAGGCAGGTTCTATGGCATCGAGTACATACATGTGGTCCGGGACAAGAACCAGGCAGCGGATGCGTTGTCAAAGTTAGGATCATCCCGAGCCAAAATCCCACATGGCGTATTCGTCCAAGACCTGCTCACGCCTTCCATTGAAGACGAAGATTCAACGACCGACAAAGTTTCAGACCAGCAATTAGTGGCTACGGTTCCGACGCCGACCACAACTGAGCCGTTTCCGACCACTCACGAGCCGGACTGGAGAACGCCTTTCATCAAGTACTTGACAGATGGTAGCGGTTATGTCGATCGAATAGAAAATGAGCGCCTCATGCGTCGTAGTAAGCAGTATCTGCTCGTCGATGGCAAGTTATGGCGCAAAAACGCTAAGGAGGAAATCTTGATGAAGTGTATAACCCAGGAGGAGGGCGAGCATCTCCTAGACCAAATCCACTCTGGCTCCTGCGGCAACCACGTGGCCTCAAGAACACTGGTCGGTAAGGCTTTCCGAGCAGGTTTCTATTGGCCGTCAGCAGTGGCCGACGCAGAGAAGCTAGTCCACCGCTGTGAGGGTTGTCAGTTCTTCTCCAAGAGAATCCATGTACCAGCACATGAGATCCAGACAATTCCAGCCTCTTGGCCCTTCGCATGCTGGGGACTGGACATGATCGGGCCTTTCAAACCAGCTCCTGGGAAATTTACATGCGTCTTCATGTTAATTGATAAGTTTTCTAAGTGGATAGAATACATGCCTCTGGTACAGGCATCTTCAGAGAAAGCTGTCACATTCCTCGACCAGGTCATCCACCGTTTCGGCGTGCCCAACAGCATCATTACTGATCTGGGAACTCAGTTCACCAGGAACGCTTTTTGGGACTTCTACGATGAAAGGAGCATAGTTGTAAAATACGTCTCGGTGGCGCATCCTAGAGCTAACGGACAAGTCGAGCGGGCAAATGGCATGATCTTGGACGCATTGAAGAAGAGGATGTACAGAGAAAACGATAAAGCTCCTGGAAGATGGCTCAAGGAGTTACCAGCCGTTGTCTGGGGCCTCCGAACTCAGCCCAGTCGTAACACCGGCGTCTCACCATACTTTATGGTTTACGGCGCTGAGGCAGTCCTCCCACCAGATATAGCTTTCAGATCAGCACGGGTAGAGAACTTCGATGAAGGCAAGGTCAACGAAGTACGGGAGCTAGAAGTTAACAGCGCAGAAGAGAAAAGGCTTGATTCTTGCGCACGCACGGCCAAATACCTTGCTGTTTTGCGCAGGTACTACAACAAGAACATTAAAGAGCGTTTCTTCACGGTCGGGGACTTAGTCCTAAAGTGGAAGACGAACCAGGCTGGTGTCCACAAACTCGCAACCCCATGGGAGGGACCCTTCATGATCAAGGAAGTCACACGTCCAACGTCTTACAGGTTAGCTCATCTGGACGGCACGGACATACCGAACTCATGGCACATCGACAAGCTTAGACGTTTCTATGCTTAACTACTGAGATATGTACTCTACTTGTATTTTCGATTTACTTTACTAAAGAATTATGATTTCTCCGACCACTCTAATGTGTCACTCTGAATTTTATGGTTATTCTAACTTAAGCCAGTACAAGCTGACCACCACTCCTTCTACGGTTTTCGGAGCAGGCCCTGTCTCCGGTTCCTCCCAACACGTGCACGGGATCCGCTCTCTACATTGCGGGTGATCGGCAGGTCCCCCCTGGTTTGACTTGTTTGCGTCCACGTGTGCACAGGTCATAGTACCTCACACTCCGACCACATGCCAGACTAGGGCCGCACAAACTTTTCAGGATGACGTGTCGAGCAAAACGGTACAACTAAACAGAACGTTAACACGTTCCCACTTGGTTACACCAACAAAAAATTTCAAGCTTAAAGTGCGTTTTGTATAAAACAAACAAGCTTATAATGATATACAGTTACGTTATTACAAGCTTGCCTGAAAAGGCTCAAGTTTACAATAACACAACTATGTCCTCCTTCTACAGCTCTAAGCCTATTACATTGGCTGGTCGGGGCGCATGGCATTTACTGCTCGCCGCCTCTGATACCCTACTCGAGTCTCAGGGACTCTAAAGCTAGTCAAGCTGAAGGGGATGGCCCCGCCGGTGCCTGGCTGGTCGAGACCGTAGGCTTCGTTGGTTGGCTTGCAGCTGGTGGCATTTCCAGCTGGCTTGTCGATGGCATACCCTGCACAGGTGCTGTCCCACCTCCGCACAGGTTAATATCGCCAATTATCTTTGACGACAAGTCCAGCTGGGCTGTCCGAAGCTCTTCGGCCTTGTCTGGGTCTATCTCCTTCGGGTACCCAGCCTCCAAGCGTTTGAGATCGATCAGGGGGTAGTGAGCACGCACCATGCTTAGCACATGGGCACCCGTGTACTCACCCGCCTCCTTCACGAAGTCTTGGAACCATCCCCATGCTTGCTTGCATCTCTCGACCAGTCCGAGCTGAGGCATCCTTAGCTCTTCCTCTGTGAGCGCCGGGTCGATAAGGTTGAGGACGGGCACAATGCCAGTTGCCATTTCTTGGCACCGCTTGCTCCACGTGTCCCGCTCCTCGGTGGCCTTAAGGCATTGTGCTTTCCAGTCGTCACGCTCCTTGATCACGACCTCAAGGTGCCTCTTGGCATTGACTTTCAAAACTGAAAATAGTACAAGACAATAAACGTGATGACACGACAAGGCAATGTGGGCAATTGAATGAGAAAGGTGGTCTGGAGTGCTTACTTTTCAAGTCGTCCTTCATTCTGTTAGTGTGGTCTTGGAGTTCCGACTGGCGGCGTGCCAGTTTATCGTTGTCCTCCTTCAGGCGACCACATTCCGCAAGCGCACGGCTGTTCTCCCCCTGGAGGCGGGTCACTTCAGCTTCTAAACCTGCATTACAGCTATTACTGTCAAGAACAAAATAACACAAGTCCTGCACTTGTTATGATACGGTGAACACTTACCTGTTTTCTCCTGCTCTTTGTTTTTGAGCTGGCCGACCAGGTCTTGGTTCTGTGCTTCTCGGACTGTCCTCTCCTGGTCGGTGGCTTCAAGTTGGCGCCGTAGGCGTTCCACTTCAGCCGTCAGCTCCTTATTGGTCGTCGTGATTCCTTCTATCTGGTCGAAGCACCTTTTTCGGTATCTGGCAGTTTTCATCAAGTCCTGCATTCAGACAAGCTACGTCAGACAGTTCGACTACACAATAGGGTCAAAGGACTCAAGCCAAATATACCTGGACTTCCGTCACCAGACGCTTAGCCGCCCGTTCGACTCTTAAGGTCTCTTCGACCTCTGGGATTTCCTCGTGCATGACCCATTCGTCGTTCTGATAGCGCGACACATATATATGTTGTCGCCTATCTTAGGGATGACCCAGGACTTCTTCCACTTCTTCCTCTTCAGCCTCCTGTTCGGGAGGCGGCACTGGTCTGGAGTTCTCAGACTCCACGACCACCAGGGCTTTCCCATGGGCCGTCGCGTCGGCAACCATGTTCTGGGCAACTTCTGGCTGCTGCCCCTTGGCTAGATCCAGCTTCCTTGGCGCCGTGGTATCCGCCTCAGCAGGTTTCGTGCTTGGAGCACTTATTCTGCTCGGTTGTCTTCCCGACTAGCTGCTCGGGGACTGGCGTCTGGTTGTCCGCCTGCTGAGGCTCAGGCGGAGTCCCTGCCATGGGCTCCTCCATGGCTGGTTGCTGAGCAGTTCGTCCCGCTGTTGTTGGTGAGGACGTTTCGCACTCAGTTAGCTGGTCGGGGCTTTCGGTGGAAGCCGATCTGATGAATTCAAAGACAAATTCAGAAGATAATAGCATCCAATGCAAAATGCAAAGCTTACATAAAAAATATAGATACTTATAGTTTCGACTTGCGGAAGGATGTGGCGAAGGAATGTCTCCTCGACCGCCCTTGCTCCGCTTGCTCGGTAGTTTCCACCGGGACTTGTTCAACCTCCGGTACGGGCGTCGAAGTATGATGTGGCATGTTTCCTTCATCTGTCCTCTGTGTTGTAGTGGTCGATGCTGTGACCACTACTGGCCCAAAGGAGCCACCCTGCTCCGACGGTCCCACCTGTCTTCTCCTCTTTCGGGGGACGAGCCGGAAGATGTCCGCATCCTCTGCTTCGTCATCTGACAGGGGGAAGATGGCTTGACGTCATTTGCTGGCAGCCGGACGCTTGCCAGCGGCTCTGGTCGAGGCGTCTTCTACGGTCTCGAGAACCGCCCAGTGAACGTCGTCGGTCCTGGCGCTGGTCTGGGCGGCTGCGCCGGTAGCTTGCGGCCATTCTACACCGGGGGGAGGCGACACGAACATTTCTGCTCGGTCACGGCCATTACACTGAGACACAAAATGAAGGAAAAGACAGTTATTTTCTTGATACAACACGACTCTACAGTTAAAAGGAGGCGTCATTTACCTTTGGGGGAGGACGAGCCAGCTTGAAGGCGTGCTCGATGGCGTTCAGTGCAATATAATTGGGATCGGCCAGGTTGAACAGCTCTCCAATCCTGGCCTTGATCTCCATCTTGTCGAGCGGCTCCTTCCTGGTCCTCGTTGGATCAGTGCCTCCTTAGTACTTGAAGCCAGGATGAATCCTTTTCTGGCAGGGTTGAATTCTTTAGCTGATGAAGTTGCCGACCACGCTTGGGCCATCAAGCCTTCCCCACGGGATCATCCCGAGCAGTTCGGCGATCTGCTCCAAGTTTTCGGGCTTCTCCGACCAGCTACTTTTCTTCTCTGGAATCAGCCCCACATCGCACAGAGTGATGGTGTTCGGCTCTTCACGGATGTAGAACCACTTCTTGTACCACTCGTCCAATGAGGTGTTCCAGGGGCAGTGCAGGTATTGAGCCTTCATGCCGTCACGCAGGTTTAGGTAGACGCCTCCGGCGATCTTCGAGCCACCGCTTCCTTTCTTCCGAAGACAGAACAGGTGGCGAAAGAGGTCAAAATAGGGCTGGAAGCCACCATAAGCCTCGCAGAGATGGATGAAGGTAGAGACAAGAAGAATCGAGTTGGGATGCAGATTGCAAATCCCAATCTCGTAGTACAAGCAGAGACCCTGAAGGAAAGGGTGCACTGGAATCCCAAAACCCCGTTTGAAGAAGTCTTCAAAGACCACAATCTCACCTGGTTGTGGATCGGGGAAGCTTTCTCCTTCCGGCGCACGCCATCCCGCAAGTGCCTTGTTGTGGAGCACTCCCATGGCGACGAGGTCCTCGATGGTCTGCTCGTTGCTCCGCGATTTCCACCATTCCTTCGCCATGACCCCGCCTTTCTTCTGGGCGTCTCTCTTTGCCATTAGTTTGTCCTTACTAGGTGGGTGGATGCGCAGGAGGAAGAAGAAGGTTGTGGCGGCGGATGGCAATGGGGAACGGTGTGAGTAGCTTACCAGATCTACGTTATATAAAACAAAGAGCACCGTCGTTTCGTCCGCCCGAGAATATTGGGAGTCATGCGCACGCGCCGCAGACGGTTGTTCACACAACCTCGAAATCTACGCCAATAAACGCGCTCCTTCGTTAACAGTGTATGCGCCTCTTCGTTGATGGTGTAAGAGGGCCCACACTAACACACCTCAATACAGGTGTCCACCGACTGTTTGCAAAAAAAAGGACAGAATGACGTACTATACCTATTTACTTTTTTGACTAGACGTGTCAGACTGGACTTGGCAAAGAATAGAAAAATAAGTACACCAAATAATAGTACAAGCAGCGCAAGTGATCGTGGATTTGCCAGACCACTACTGTGCTTGGATACTTCCCAGACCACTTTTGTGCTCGGGGACTGCTTCGACCACGGCCGTGCCCGGGAACTACTATGACCACCGCCGTGCTCGGGGACTCTCCCGACCACTTCTTATAGTTTTGCTCTCCTCAGCTACATGTGATTTGTACTCACATACAGTTGAGAGACATTTATTTAGACCTTGCTACAAGGCTTATATTTCGCCTTCCAGCAAGCTCGGGGACTAAGTGGGCACACTTCACCTTGCGGTGAATGTGTTTGTTTAAATCGACCCCTGTGCTCTGAATTATTATAAGGATTATTAATATGCTCGGGGACTGCCCCGACCACTGTTTGAATAATGGTTCTCCTTGGCTACATGTGATTTATACTCACATACAGTTAAGAGACATTTCTTTAGACCTTGCTACAAGGCTCATACCTCGCCTTCCAGCAAGCTCGGGGACTACATCGGTACGATGCACCTGTCGGTGCATCTCGTATCGCCTGTACGACGATTGGGTTCTCAATTTAACTAGGAATTCTTTTTAGACCCTGGCACCACGTGCCTAAGTCACCTACTACCAGGCTCAGGGACTAAGTGGGCACACTTCACCTTGCGGTGAATGTGTTTGTTTTTCGACCCCTACGCTTCTGATGTTCAAGGACGTTATGCTTCAAGACCACTTACATTTCTTATCAGAAATACAAGTGGGCACACTTCTCAGGACAGAAATCTTTTTCTTTTTTCTTAAAGAGCATCATACATTCTTCGGACAACCTACTTCTCCGGTGATGACGATGGTCGGAGGCGTCAAGGATTCAAGCCTCGTTTGTCAGAGAAGGTTAAAATGGCGTGTCGCAGCATAATACATGATGCTTGGGGACTAGCTGTGGGGGTATTAACCCCTATACCCTTACGGCTAAGCTTGGGCTGGCCCGGATCGATGGGTTCAGTCCACCCGAAAGGCGACGTGCGGCCCAGTTAACCTGATCAGAGTCCCGCACAAGGAATCAAGACGGATTTGGCGACCAAGCAGGATCCTGGTCGGTTAGAATAGGAATCCTTATCCGGCCACATATGGCAATTGTAACTGACTAGGATTAGTTTCCAGATCTATAACCCTGCCCCCCGGACTATATAAGGCGGGCAGGGGACCCCTCTAAAAAACATCTCTCATTGACATACAGCAATACAAACTAGACGCAGGACGTAGGTATTACGCCTTCTTGGCGGCCGAACCTGGATAAAACCTCGTGTCTGTCTTGCGTCACCGTCTTGTTTGGGGCTTGCGCATCTGTCTGCCGATAATCTACTACCTTGGGCATACCCCTAGGTAGACTGCCGACCATATTTCGTCGACACACGGCAACAATCAAGGGTGCTCTTCCCTTGCCTCTTCCACTTAGGCGTCCCCAAGCTATTTCTGATCCAGTTGCTGAGAAGCACGTTACGAACAAGTCTACTTCCATCGACGACAAGCTATCCACATTGCAAAATTACCATCGAGCTCGTGGACTCTGTGTTCGCTGCGGCGACAAGTGGGCTCCAGGCCATCAGTGTGCTCCGGTTCCACAAGTTCATGCTCTACAAGAAGTCTGGGACCTGTGTTCCGAGGCGATCCAGGAAGCTGCTGATACTCCTCTCCAAGATTCTGAACAGCCCACCGATGCTCAGGCTTTCATGATGTTATCCTCTGCAGCGGCCTCTGGTTCTACTACTCCTAGAACAATGCAATTCAAAGGTTCACTGTTGGGCCGTGACGTCATCATTTTGGTGGATTCTGGAAGCAGCCATTCCTTCTTGAGTTCCTGCCTTGCAACCGGTCTGCCAAACCTAAAGCCTCTTCCTAAACTGATGATAGTAAAAGTGGCTACTGGGGGATCTATTCTCTGCTCTGCTGAAGTTCACTATGCTGAATGGTCAATTCAAGGCTACAGTTTCCACTCTACTCTGCGCATCTTGCAGTTGGGCTCCTATGACATGATTGTTGGTATGAATTGGTTAGAGGCCTTCTCACCTATGAGGGTTGATTAGCAACACAAGTGGATGAGTATTCCTTATGGTCAGCACCATGTTGTCCTTCAAGGCCTGTTGCCGGATTTAGATCAGCCTTCTGTCATGCAACTTTGTCACATTGCTGCTTCTGCGCCTTCACCTGCACCACCTGAGCTTCCTCCAGCCATCCAGCATCTCATTAAAGAATTTTCTGAGCTGTTCTAAGAACCATGTGAGTTGCCACCTCGCTGTCAGTGCGACCATCATATTCCCTTGATTCCCGGTGCTCCTCCAGTTGTTGTCCGTCAGTACCGCTACAAGCCGGCGCTCAAGGATGAGATTGAAAAACAAGTCTCTGAGATGCTGCAATCAGGCATGGTACAGCCAAGCTCGAGCGCCTTCTCTTCACCGGTGCTCTTGGTCCGCAAGAAAGATGGTACATGGTGGTTCTGTGTTGACTACAGGATGCTCAACGCCTTGACTGTCAAGAGTAAATTTCCTATTCTAGTAGTGGATGAGCTGTTGGACGAGTTGGGACAAGCCCGCTGGTTTTCTTACTTGGATCTCCGGGCTGGCTTTAATCAGATTCGCCTGGCACCCGGTGAAGAACATAAAACAGCTTTCCAAACACATTGGGGTCAGTTTGAGTTTACTGTCATGGCCTTTGGATTGACCGGCGCACCAAATACCTTCCAAGGCGCAATGAACACCACTCTCCACCCTTTGTTGCGTAAGTGTGCTCTAGTTTTCTTTGATGATATTCTAGTATACAACCATACTCTCGAAGACCACATTTAGCACCTACGCTAGGTCTTCACCCTGTTAGCAAGAGACCAGTGGAAAGTTAAGATCTCCAAATGTCATTTTGCCCAGCAGTCAATTTCATACCTTGGCCACATTGTCAGCCATAATGGCGTGTCTACAGACCCTAGCAAGATTGAGTCTATCCAGCAGTGGCCTCAACCACATAATATCAAAGAGCTCTGCAGCTTCTTGGGGTTAGCCGGCTACTACCGTAAGTTCGTGAAGCACTTTGCTACATTGGCAAGACCTCTGACTAATCTTCTCAAGAAGGGATCTATATTCATTTGGACTCCAGCTCATCAAGCTGCTCTGGATGCCTTGAAGTCTACCCTTGTTTCAGCTCCAGTGCTCGCTCTTCCAGACTTTAGTAAGCCATTTCAATTGCAAACAGATGCTAGTGACTTGGGTGTTGGCGTAGTCCTGTTACAAGATGGCCACCAACTTGCTTTTGTTAGCAAATCACTTGGCCCCCGAACTAGAGCTCTGTCTACTTATGAAAAGGAGTTCCTGGGCATCCTAGTGGCAGTCGAGCAGTGGCGGTCATACCTCCAGCATAGCGAATTTACAATCTTCACCAACCAATGTAGCCTCATGCACATTACTGATCAGTGCCTGCAGACTTAGTGGCAGCTCAAGATGCACACCAAACTGGCCGGTCTTCAGTACAAGGTCATTTACAAGCCTAACACGTCCAATTCCACAGCCAATGCACTATCTTGTCACCCTAACCCGCCATCCCAACTCCAAGCTCTATCCATTTCCACTCCGGCTTGGCTAGCAGATGTTACAGCTGGTTATGCATCTGACCCGGAATCTTCCAAGTTGCTCCAGGAGCTGTCTATTAACCCTCACAGCCATCCACCATTCACCTTGCATCATGGCATCCTTCGCTACTCAGGCCGCATCTGGGTTGGCAACAACCATCAACTGCAGCAAAGCATTATTTCAGCCCTTCATGACAGCGCGCTGGGAGGTCATTCCGGATTCCCGGTCACTCACAGCCACATTAAGAAGCTATTCTGCTGGCGCGGTATGAAACAGACCATCAAAGCTTTTATTGCTGCTTGCTCAGTTTGCCACCAGGCCAAACCAGATAGAGCCCGCTACCCGGGTCTCCTCTCGCCTCTCCGAGTTCCTGCAGAGGCCTGGCAAATGGTGTCCATGGACTTCATCGATGGCTTACCAACTTCTGGACACGCCAACTGCATCATGGTGGTAGTGGATAAGCTAAGTAAATTCGCACATTTCATTCCATTACATCATCCTTACACAGCCCAACGAGTAGCACAAGCCTTCCACGACAATATCTTCAAGATCCATGGCTTTCCTACTCATATCATCTCAGATCGTGATCCCATCTTTACTAGCCAGTTTTGGCGTGAGCTCTTTCGTCTTGCTCAAGTGACTTTGGCTATGAGCTCAGCCTACCACCCTCAGTCTGACGGTCAGACCGAACGTGTAAATCAATGTCTCAAAACATACCTGCGGTGTTTTGTTCATTCCTGCCCAAGACAGTGGTTGAAGTGGCTGCCACTTGCCGAATACTGGTACAATACCAGTTCACACTCAGCTCTGGGAAGGTCGCCATTTGAGGTATTGTTCGGTCGATCTCCTAGTCATTTTGGTATTACTGATCTTGCTGCTTTCCCTGTGCTGGACGTGGCCTCCATGCTGGCGGAGCGTACCACCATGCTGGCCTCTGTACGTCAGCATCTTCTTCGAGCACAACAGCGCATGAAGCATCAGGCGGACAAGAAGCGCTCGGAGCGTTCGTTCCAGGCTGGAGACTTTGTCTACCTCCGTCTGCAACCTTACGTTCAGTCGTCGTTGGCGCCGCGCTCCCACCACAAGTTATGCTTCAGATACTTCGGTCCCTTCAAGGTGTTGTCTAGGATTGGAGCGGTGGCGTACAAGCTTGACCTTCCTCCGACGTCTTCAATCCACCCAGTGTTCCGTCCGCTGTTCCAGCAGTCTCCGCCAGGCTCCCCGACCTCGACAACAACATGCAAGTCCCTGCGCGCGTGCTGTAGTCCAGACTACAACAACGTGGTACCCACTCCGTGAAGCAGTTGTTGATCAAGTGGTCCGACCTCGACATCGAGCTTGCTACCTGGGAGGACGCTGACGCCATCATACAACGCTTCCCTGGTGCTCCGGCATGGGGACATGCCAGCACTCAAGGGGGGAGGGATGTCAGCAGACCTCACCCTGGGGACCCGTCGGCAGCGCCAAGGCCCAAGAGGAAGAGAGCAAGCAACGTCAAGTTGACTGGGCCAGAATGGGCATGCGTGTCTTGTAACGAGAAGCCCAAGTCGGAGTGAGATCTGCTTCTTCGGCCCATTGTGGTCCAATGCTTGAGAACGAGAGGGAGCCTGAGAGTATATGTATTCGAGAGAGAGACGAAGAAAGGGATCATCGAACAAACTGTTGTATTGTTTCTGGCTATCGCCAGCACTCTTCTGAATATACATCGTAGTTCTTGTGTTTCCTTTCCAAGTCCGGCCATCCGCCGCCTCGTCGGCTAACAATGCAGTTGCATCAGAACAATGTCTACTAAAGTATGTTGTCAAAAAAAAATGTCTACTAAAGTATTTCTAAAAGGATCGAGCCATGTGTTGTGTAGAATGTTAATTTTTTTATTTTGATAAATTTTAAACCTTAGAAACTTATTTATTATGGACGGAGGAAGTATTTTCATTTATGGCCTAATTGGTTTCTCAGATGAGTCATCCTGGCTCGCAGCATAATGCCCTAGGTGAGATGGAGCAGTCTCATCCGAGCCTGGCTCTGCAGAAACGCAAATGGTTCCATATCCCGCAAGCTAGGTTTGATCGCTATTTTTGTACGTTTGAGACACAGTCCGAGCTAGAGATGCAACGACCATCCAAAACAAAAATATGCGGCTTGTGCTAGGCTGAACAACCAAACACGCTAGTGCAAAAAGATGTTGCACATTGGGTGGTTCAGTCTCCCTTACTTAACTTGACAATTATTTTGGTTTATTATATTAACAAAAAATTCTCGTTGCCCTACATTTAATTATTTCTACTCCCTCTGTCCTGTAATAAAGTACATTTCAAAAAATTTAAGACCACTTAAGGGAACCACATATTAATACCAATTAAGGTATTTCTCTCTAAATTATGGTTTCTTTTTTAATAAACTTTGTCAAATCAAGACATTGACACATATAAAATAAACTATATTTCAGTGTAAAGTTTAGAAGTCACAGCGCGCTTTATTTTAGGAGGAAGTACATCGGAGCATGTGCGTCAGCGTCGGTAGGGCTTGCCAGCAAACAAGCCGCGGCGGCGGCGGCGTGTGTAGGTGGTGAATCTTTTTCGGGCCATTGTCTGGCGGGCTGGCCCACCGAAGCGGCATGGGGGAGCCAATCCGGACCACGCGCTTTTCACGTGGCCTCCACACCGCCCGTCCCCGGCCCCATACTCCACAGCCACAAACAAGCTCCTCCGCCGCCGCATCTTTTTCTTTCCTGCCCCTTTAATTCTTTATTTCTCATTTCTTCCTTTTATTATTTTCTCGGCGAATAATCTCTCGCTTCTTCACCTGGCAAGTAGACTGTTTTTTTCTCTCTCATCACACACAGCCTGTTCGGTAGACCGTAAATGATCGTGGATTATTTACTACTGGCTGGTTTGGTGTGAGAGAAAAATATTATTACAGCTTATAATTCACGATCGTATACGCGCACGTGTTTGCTTCTTCACTCTGGGCCGCGTCATATCATCGTTGTCATTGATTCTTTATAAATATTGCAATTATTCATCATCTTTAATTAGCTACTAGTATTTTCTCTAACAAGATAGTAGGCTGCGCCATCTTGTCGCCATTGTTCCTACTTGCTAGTAATTAATTAATTATTATTACATGCTGATTACTCAATCATGTCAGCTAGCATGACCTGCGTGTATGCATGGATCATATCGATCCGAATCCAAATCTCCAGCCAGGACAGATGAATATAGATAGACAAATAGATCGAGAGACGAGAGGGATGGATAGATATGGATGGACATGGATATAAGTGCTGCTCATGTAATTATATATCTCATCTCTCTGTGTCTAAGATATTGTCACTGTGGCGTGGTTGGGGCGTTAATTGGAGAGACTGCAACGTTCGTGTCTTGTTGTGTAGCCACCCATCTCACATGCATCGTTCTCCCCACTGCCCAAAAATCGTTACCTCCTAAAACTCGAAATCCGAACGGATAACGAGCGTGGAACCCGCACGAGTTTAGAGAAAAATTGATCAAATATTTATTTTATTAAGTTGAGTTCAAATACTACAAATTTGTTGGAGGGCAATTTTTTCAAGAACACCTTGAGTCTATGTTTTTTAGTCTAAGTTTGCCATCCGCGAAAGTGAGAAGGATAGGAATGCGAGGGACCATCTGTGAAAGTGAGAAGGATTGGAGTGCGAGGGACAGACTCGGGCTCCTACTGTGGGCCAAAGTTTGTCGAGCATCTGTAAAAACGAAAAGGGCGTGAATGCAAGATGGACGAAGAAGAAAATTATTGTACTTCAATATTATGTATATTTATATTTTGTCCTAATAATAAGCGGAGAAAGATTTTACGGTCCGACATGCTCACAATCGATGTACCCAATCTCTAGTGCTTGTACAAGTTAGCTAGGGTGGAGTCTAAGCTTGGAGCGGAGTCCAATTCCAAAACTAATTAGAATACCGCTTGTTTTCGTGGTTTGCCACTCTCTCCTCCTGTGCATATACTAGTCAAAGCAGGTGTTGAGCATTTGCGGGGACCAATCTCAAAATGAGTAGGAACACAACGTCTTGGCACAATAAAGAGTTCAATTGTAAGACAAACTAAAACACATGGCATGATGGTTGAAAACATTTTAAGCCATAAGTCATCCGATCGACCACACAATAAATTGTAAAATTTAATGTCACATTGCATATCGTCGAAATGTTGTAAGCCATTTTTTAATAAACTGTACGTCTTATTGCAACGCCCAAGGACATGTTAAATGCAAGATCAAGACCTGTTTCAAAATACTTTTATTTTGTGAAAAAAATAAAAGCACAACCGTGTTTTGTTCTTCACCTCTGCTCATTCATCCGCCGGTTGCAAGTGAAGTGAGTGCGGTTTTTACCTTTTACTATAAAAGTTACCTCCGCGGGGAACAGGTGAGAACGGAACGGGGGAGAGAGAGAGAGATCGGAGCCTCGGAGGGGGAAAAAAGATTAAAACAAAAAAGCAGAGCCTGTGGACCCACGCGCGGCGCGCGGCTTCGCAGGCCAGCGTGCGGCTGCAGTTGGCTGGGCGGGCGCGGGGCCCACGCGACTCCCCCACAGCCACGGAACCACACGTCCCACGCCACTAGTTCCCTCCGCCGCCCGATGCGGATCTGACGGCCTGCAACCGCGCTCCGCCGCCTCCACCCAACGTGCGGCCACCAAGCGGTTCGCCTCGCCGAGTACACTGCTGATTGCTGACTGCACAGAATTGATGGATACTAGAGCTAGAGCAGGTATACTACGTAGGTGGTGCTTCTTTTTTCTTTCTTATATAAAAAAAGATAGAATGTTGCCTAGAAAGATTTTTTTTCTAGAAATAATGGACTTTGCTTTGACATATATATTCTTTACTATAGTGGATTCCATGGGCTATGTGAAAAACAATAATAAACATACTTTAAGCCTTGTCATGATAACTTTTGCCATATAATCCCATCACATACTATGTACTTTGTGGTTCACTGTTTCAATTTTAATTTCAAATTATAAGCCGTTCTCACTTTTCTAGATACATAGCTTTTACTATTGTATCTAAATGTACACTATGTCTACATATACAGTAAACACTATGAATCGAAAAAAGTCAAAACGGATTATAATTTTGAATAGAAAGATCGAGTAACAGACTGCTCAACTCCTGAACTCGCAAAACCATATCAATGTTTTGCTCCTACTCGGCGTCGCAACACGAAATTGCCATTAGAGATGAGTACATCATGGTGCCTCTCGATGTTTCTAGTGATCAACATATAAGTTGTCTTAGGTTTAGCTAGATTTATAGAAAATATGACAATATTTTCAACACCAAATAAATGTACTATATGAACCTAAATTCAATGGGTGGATCAGAGGAATGTTGCTAGTTTTAATATAAACGTGGTCAAATTTGACGAATGTTTGATCTAGGATAACCCCACAAAAAAAATCTTGCATTTTGAAGTGTGTGAGGGAATAGTATATATGTCGGGTTAAATGTGGTATATATTTGGACGTACTCTTTATGTCACTCCAACAAGCAAAAAAGGTGATTCCCTGCTACAGTCCTTTGTAAAGCATTGCCACAATGTTTCGAATATGAACATGTCGTCGCTAGGCCAGCTAACTTTCTGATCCCATTTCGTCAGCGAACCTTATCTGCTGCTGGACTCTCCATCAACTGCATATATACTTTTGGTTTTTTAGGTCCCGTTTGTTTTTCATAAGTAAGGTGATTTATTAAGTCAGGTGACTAAAAATTAGTAATTTATAAGTCATGTATTTTTAGTTGTAGATGACTTATAAGTTTATGCCTGTTAAGTGAAAGGTGTGGACCCCACGTGGAAAAGGGTGGCTTATAAGTTTTAAGCAGGGGTAAACAAACTTATTTCTTATAAGCAGGAGTGACTTATAAATTGATGGTATTTGACAAAATCAGTCACTTATTTTATTTTTTAACTTATAAATAGATGACTTATTCGGAACCAAAGAAGCCGTTAGTTAACTATACTCCGTATGTGCATGCTGCAAGTTATTCAGGTCCACATATTTCCTCGGGCTGATGCTTTGATGGTGTCTTGCTCCTTTTCTTTTATTCTCTCCTTTTGGTGAGGTACATATGCATGGAAGCCTACTACTATATGGCTATATGTGCAAGTATTGAACAAAAAGGCACTTGCTTTCATACATTGGCAAGAGATTGTAGCCAAAAGGATCAAGTGATGCTATATATATATATATATATATATATATATATATATATATATATATATATATATATATATATATATATATATATATATATATGTTTTCAGGTTCCTAAGTCATCCGCTAGAAAATGAAAAGAAAGTTTACATAACCCCCCATCTATTCAAGGTAGACTATTTCACCCCCTAAACTATAAAACCGAATTTTCTATCCCCTAAACTTTCTAAAACCGGTCAAATAACCCTCAAACGGTTTTGGATGGTGGTTTTGCTACGTTGACGGTGATTTTGTCTTTTTCTTTTTTACTTATTTTCGTTGAATCTTTGAAAAATCATAGTAAATCACAGAAAAATCATAAAATGGAAAATCCAATTATGTTGGACTCCACATGAGTAGATCTACACAGTAAACATATAATATGGTATGCTTTAGTATAAAGTTTTTGCTATAGCTTTAGATCTATGCTTTTCTGTAATTAATTGAAATAATTCATATATGTAGCTTCATACTCATTGGATCATGTATATCTTAGTTAGTTATAGATTTATTTAGGTTTAAACTTGTTAAATCTATGCTTTATCTATAAGTTATACATGATCCAATGAGTATGAAATTTTTACTGTAGTTCAAGCATACAATAATTAGCCCACCATAAAAAAATTTACCACAATTGGATCATAAAAGCTGCAGCTATGAATTATTCCAATTAATTACAGAAAAACATAGATCTAAAGCTACAACAAAAACTTTGTACTAAAGCATACCATATTATATGTTTATTATGTAGATCTAGTCACGTGGAATCCAACAAAATTGGATTTTCTATTTTATGATTTTTCTATGATTTATTATGATTTTTCAAAGATTCAGCAGAAATAAATAAAAAACAAAAAAGACAAAATCATCGTCACTGTAGCAAAACCACCATCCAAAACCGTTTGGAGGGTTTATTTGACCGGTGTCGGGTTTATAAACCCAGAGTCCCTAATGGACCTGCTTCTCTACAAAACTCGGCCCAGCAGGCGGCGCAACGACAACACACGCCTGGGTTGGCCCAGATACACAATAACGGCCAAAGACCATGATCCGGTCCTTGACCGGCACCTCCAACCAGGCCTCCCCGAACGGGCCATGACCCATCACAGGAAAGAGGGACATGGAGCTAAAAACGCTCCTACCGCCCATCTAGGCCTAGGAGTTCAAATGTTGGCCCACCGATGGGTTCGACAACCACTCCGAACACCTTTAGAGTGAGGGGTAGAAAGGGCCGACCTCTAGGTCATGGGCTCTGCCTCGCCCGACCTTTGGGTCGCTCCGCCTCACCCGACCTCTAGGTCGTGGGCTCCGCCTCGCCCACCTCTAGGTCACGGGACTCGCCTCGCCCGCCCCCCTTTCTCCGACCGAGGATACGCCGGACCTCTACTCGCTGCTCTTTCCCGACTGACATGATCGGGGCCAACTGGGAGCAACTAACTGGGGATGCCCTCTCGATGTGGGCCTAGGCCACAGGCGGAGCAGATAAGATAAGGCGCTTAAGTCAACCGCAATACTGAGTACCATACCTTGCCATACCCTATGCACCTATAGGACGATGCCACTAGGCTATGACAGACTGACACTCTACAACCTTCCAGACGTGTCAAAGCATAAACAGTGTGGTGGGCATCATCATTTTCTGTACTAGGTGAACACGGTAGAGCCTATCAGACATGTCTAGGCATAAACAATATTGTGGGCGTCGGCAGCCACCTCGTACTCGACAGCGTGGGTAAAAAGACTAGGTAGCACACATACACACTCTCTCTCTTTCTCTCTGACTTGTAAGGCCATCCCATTCACCTATAAAAGGGGACGCACTCTCTCCCAACAGGGAGACACTAGACGACTCGAGGACTCGATGACCTAAGGACTCGAATAGCTTAATAGCTCTAGAACTCAACAGCGACACAGAGCATACGCTCCAATACTTAGCGCACGTTAGAGCATCCGTCACTCTCGGCCACTCGGTTTAGAGTCCGACCGGGCCTCTAACACCCTCTTCTCATTCTTACTCGTTTGTAACCCCACAACAAACTTTGAGCACCTGAGCTCAGAAATAAAGTCACCAACCGACTAAAACTTAACATAGGACACGTGGCCTGAACCAGTATAAATCTTGTGTCATTGAGTGCTAGGCCATATCCGATCACAACACATGACAAAACTACAAATATTTACTTGTTGGTCAAATTTTGAACCGACAGTTGGCACTATCCGTGGGGAGGACGCCATGCGTTCACGCTTTTGGTCATTGGATGGCCCACCTTTCCACCATCTTCAACATGGTGGGCTCGAGCGATACAATTCGCTTCGGCTCGCTAGAGTTTCCCACGCTCACACCTGTTGGGATGTGGGTTCCTCCCGTCTTCGAGCCGCTCTAGACTTTCTTCTTTGAAAGCCTAGACTTCGTCACTGACCAGCTCGGTGTACTCCACCTTCGTGAGGAGGCGCTAGTCCCGGCGTCCACTAGAGGAGGAGCGCCCTCCACCAACCCTAGGCCACTCGACGACCTCAATGTCGAGACACTTGCGCTTCGCCTTGAGCCCATGCTGGGCTCAAACCCAATGGTGAGTGATGTACATATTATTCTTTACTCACTATTTAATACCTTCCGCCGACTCTCCGGAAGGACCCCATTATCCCCAGCATGACCGCCGTGTGACCAGTTCCCCTATGGCTTCCCATCCCCCATGGACACGTGTGTGTGGGGTCTCTGAAGGATGCTAACGCCGTCCTCTCTCATGTCCGAGTTTGTGAGGATGGCGGGCTACGCTCCCACCTCCTTTCATGACCTCATCGATGACGAGGTCGAAAGCGATGGCTCTAGCATCGGTGACATCATGGCACCGGGCCACCCTCTGTCCTTGGAGTGCGCTATGGTGGATGCCCTAGGACAACCACAATGGTAGTGGAGTCTCTGCAGACACACACCCCTCTATACCCCCATGCGAAGGCTCTCGCGCATGCATAGGAGCATGATGAGGAGTTATGACAAAGGCAGCAGAGCCAGCCGCCACCTACACTAGCGCACTCAGCACAGCACGCTGCACCACATGCGCGTAACCCGGTGAGCGACGCTTAGGGTCATGCCTGTCAGGTCCAGTATATCATACTAGACGGAGGGGATGACCCCTTTAGTTTGCTCGGGCTGGTCAGAACATCGTTGCTGTGGCGATGTTTCTACGTGGCCTCCCCGAGCCTACCGACCCCCAGAAACAGGCAATCCACCGCAACCTCTGGGCGCTGGTGGAGACCGCCGCCATTCAGCAGGCGAAGAGCTCCGCATCACGACACCGGCTCACGGCCTCTTGCCCAACAAGGGGACTAGGGCCACACCAGTCGAATCTCTCTGTCCACTCACCATAGCAGTTGTCGAGCATGGAGCAGGAAGCTATGGCTACACCACAGCCCAACCTGGCGCCCACTCCACACTAACCACCTGTGCATGAATGGCTTAGGCCAAACCATGATGCTTGCAGCGTCATCAACAATTGACGCCACGCCTGGCACGATGACAACACCCATCGAATGGCGGTGAGACCAGGCGGCACAGGCTAGCGGCCTAACCATTGAGGAGTGTGGGGACATGCACCGTAGGCATGGTGGCCGACCAAACGACCAGAGCCCTAGCCCGGATGACCCAAGGCCACAGGCCTTTGGTTGTCACATCCAGAAAGCGTCGTTCCCATAGCACTTCCAACCGCCCACCAACATTGCTAGATACACCAGAGAGACAAACCCTGGTATATGGCTCGAAGACTTCTGGCTCGTTTGCTGAGCTGGAGGAGTGGATGATGACTACTTCATCATCTAGTACCTCCCCATTTACGTGGGGTAGCATGTTCGAGCATGGCTTGAATTCCTTTCGCCCGATAGCATCTGTGACTAGGTGGATCTCAAGAGGGTCTTTGTCGGAAATTTCTAGGGGACGTATGTCTATCCTAGGAATTCTTGGGACCTTAAGAGGTATTAGCAGGAGCCCAATGAGTCCCTGCGAGATTACATCTATAGGTTCTCAAAGCAGTGCAACTCCTTTCCTAATGTCATCGACGCAAACATCATCAGCGCGTTCCTCTTTGGGACAACCTGCGAGTCCTTGATCCACAAGCTCAGCTATGTGAAGCCCCGTACTACCCGTGACCTACTCGACGTAGCCATGAACCATGCCTCTAGCGAGGAGGCGGTTCAGCTGGTATTCAGCGGCGGTCAGGATAGGGGCAAGGTCAAGCGTGAGGACCAAGGTGAGTGCCCCTCCACATAAAGGGGCAAGAAGAACAAGAAAGATCAGCGCCGACTGGCCAACCCAGCTTTGGTCGCTGCAGCCGACCGAGCGGGCAAGTAGCCCCAATAGGGCCAGCCTGACCACTTCGACAAGCTGATGGACAGTCCATGCACCAACTATGCCTATCCCATCAAACACCTCTATAAGGATGGAGAGCTCCTCAAGCGCTTCCTATGGCAAGCCGCCAAGCCAAAGGAAGGGAAAGACAAGGAGGAGGCGGCCAAGAAAGGAGGCGCGGTGGGCAAGGATGATGACAGCTTCCCTAACCCCGATGAATGCCTCATGATCTTTGGGGGATCTGACGCTATCCACTCCAAGCGCCAGCACAAGGTATGCTATAGAGAGGCATGCCCTGCCGAGTAGGCCATTCCCTCTTTTCTTAGCTGGTTAGACTCTCCAATCACTTTTGACTAGAGAGATCATCCTTCCCACGTCGCTCGATTGGGTCGCTACTCGCTCATCGTCGACCCCATCATCCGTAAGAAGCGCCTCACCAAGGTGCTAATGGACAGAGGCAGCGGCCTCAACATTCTCTATGTTGACACCCTCAACGCCATGCGCATCCCCTAATTGGAGCTCCACTCAGTGAGCTCTCTTTTCCACGGCGTGATCCCAGGGACGCAGGCATATCCACTCAGGCAGATCGACCTGCCTATCACATTTGACGATCATGCCAACTTTCGCTTGGAGGTCCTAACCTTCGAGGTAGTGGACTTTCTACGGTCCTACCACGCCATTTTGGGGTGGCCATGCTACGCCAAGTTCATGGCGATCCCCAACTACTCCTACATCAAGCTAAAGATGCTGGGGCCAATTGGCGTCATCACCATAGGTAGCACCTTCTCGCACACCTACATGTGCGACCGTGAGTATTATGAGCTTGCCACTGCCGTCATCAACTCCGTCGAGCTCCCAAAGCTCAGGAATTCAGTGACTCTAGCAGTACCCAACTGCAACAGGCCGACCTCCTCGAGTGCCTTCCATCCAACTGAGGAAACCAAGGCGGCGGAGATCGACCCCATCGACCTGACCAAGACTGTGCGGATTGGGACCAAGCTCCTAGCCAAATAGGAAAGCGCGCTCGCCAACTTTCTACACGCAAACCGCGATGTCTTCATGTGGAAGCCTTGTGTCATGCCGAGCATACCAAGGAAGGTCGCTGAGCATGCACTACGCGCTGTCCTGGGCTCCAAGCCTACCAAGCAACACCTCCATCGCTTTGACAATGAAAGGCGTAGGGCCATAGGCGAAGAGATCGCTAAACTTTTGGCAGCCAGATTCATCAAAGAGGTATACTATTCTGACTAGCTAGCTCATCCTATTCTTGTGAAAAAGAAGAATGGGAAGTGGAGAATGTGTGTTGATTATATTGGCCTCAACAAGGCATACCCAAAGTATCACTTCCCTTTACCACGCAAAGGTTAGATAGTCGACTCCACCTTATGGTGCGAAATCCTCTCCTTCCTGGATGCCAACTCAGGCTACCACCAAATCGCGATGAAAGAGTCTGACCATGTTGCAACTTCATTCATCACCCTATATGGTTCATACTGTTACGTAACCATGCCTTTCAGTCTAAAGAATGCTAGCGCCACCTATCAACGGTGCATGCAGCGATGCTTCACTGATGAAATCGATCTACCCGACCAACCTGATCAGGTCGAGCGGCTGAAACCAACAATTGCCGTCTATGTAGATGACATAGTGATGAAAATGGCTCAAGCTAGTGACCTGATCGCAAACTTGGCCACAACATTCGTGAACCTCCAAAGGTTCAGTGTCAAATTGAATCCTAAAAAATATGTTTTTGGGGTCCCAAAGGGGAAGCTGCTCGGATACATCGTGTCCGAATGCGACATCAAAGCCAACCCCAAAAAAATCACGGCCATCTCCAACATGGGCTCGATACGTAACGTCAAGGGCATATAGAGGCCACCGACTATTTTGCTGCCCTGAGCCAGTTCATCTCCCGACTAGGTGAACAAGGGATGCCTCTCTACAAACTTCTCAAAAAGATAGATGCATTCATCTAGACAAGGGAGACACAACAGGCTTTGGAAAGTCTCAAAGCATTGCTGATGTCGGCACCAATCCTCATCGCTCCCAAATGAGGAGAATCCCTCCTCCTCTACATTGCAACAAGCAACCACGTTGTGAGTGCCACCCTCGTTGTAGAGAGGGAGGAGCCTAGACACCCCCTAAAGGTCCAACGATCGGTGTACTTCATTGGTGAGGTACTCACTGACACCAAAGTTTGCTACCCCCAGGTTCAAAAGCTTATGTATGCCTGCTGATGGCGACCCAAAAGCTCCTGCACTACTTCATCAACCACGAGGTCATGGCCGTCACCTCATACCCACTCAGGGAGGTCATCTGTAACTGTGACGCTGCCGGCCGAATCTCTAAGTGGGCTCTCAAGCTCATGGGCCACGACATCAGGTATGTCCCTCGCACTGCTATTAAGTCTCAGGCTCTTACAGACTTCACTGCCGAAGGGACAGAAGTCTAGCTCCTGACCCCAGACATCACCCATGAGTACTAGACGATGTACATCGATAGGTCGGTCATGGTGCCTAGCTCAAGGGCTGGAGTGGTTCTGATCTCCCTAGATGGGAACAGGCTCCGCTACATGATCCGTCTCCATTTTTTAGCCTCGAACAATGCCATGGAGTATGAGGCCCTCATCAACGGACTATGCATCACCGTCGAGCTTGGTGCCAAGATGTTGTATGTCCACGGTGACTCAGAGTTGGTCGTCAACCAAGTCATGAAGGAGTCCTCCTGCAAGAGCCCTCTCATGGCGGCGTACTACCTAGAGGTTCACAAGCTTGAGGATAAGTTCTGAGGGATCGAACTGCATCATGTCCCTCAAAAGGACAACAATGCCGCTGACTTCCTCACAAATTAGCGGCCAGATAGGAACTGTCTGTTGATAGGGTCTTTGTAAATGACCTCCATGAGTCGTCTGCCCGCATCCGAGAGGATCCGACCCAAACGTGCTCCAACACCAATCTGGCACTCGGGGGCTCCGACATCCCGACATGCCCTGACCCCAACCGAGTGCTCAAGGGCTTTGAGGTTGGGACCTCCATGACAACATTGCCCAGTGACATTGCCATGATGGCACTTGATTCGGTTGACTAGAGAGCACCACTGCTCGCATACCTCCTCGAGGAGGTTCTCCCACCAGAAAGGACTGAAGCATGATGAATCGCTCGACACGCCAAGAGGTTCATCACCATTAGTAATGAAGTTTACAAGCGAAGTCCATCGGGAGTGCTCATGAAGTGCATCCCGACAGACTAGGGGAAACAACTTCTCCTCGAAGTCCATGCTAGAATCTGTGGACATCACGTGGCCCCAAGGTCGTTGGTCGAGAAAGCCTTTTGCCAAGGTTTCTACTAGCCCACTATGCCGTGAGATGCAGAGGAGGTGGTCTGCAGGTGTGAATGATGCCAGTTCTATGCTTGGCAAACTCATTTGCCGGCCCAAGAGCTTCAGACCATCCCCATCACCTAGCCATTCATGGTCTAGGGCTTCGACATGGTCAGACCCCTCCAAAAGGCCCCGGGTGGCTTCACTCACCTACTCGTGGTGGTGGACAAGTTCACCAAGTGGATAGAGGCAAAGCCCATCACTAATATCCGCTCAGAAGTGGCGGTCAAGTTCTTCCTCAAAATCATCTATTGGTTTGGTGTCCCTAACTATATCATCACCGACCATGAAATAAACTTCACTAGGAAGAAGTTCCTAGACTTCTGTGATGGATATGACATCAGGATCGATTGGGCCTCGGTCGAACACCCACGTACAAATGGTCAGGTCAAGTGGGCCAATGGTATGGTCCTCCAAGGACTCAAGCCCCGTATCTTCGACCGACTCAAAAAGTATGCCAAGTGATGGGTTGCAGAGGTCCCAACAATCCTCTAGAGCCTAAGAATGACCCCAAACTGGTCCACAGGGTTCAGCCCTTTCTTCCTCGCATATGGAGCCAAAGCAGTATTTCCCTCCGACCTCGACCATGGTGCCCCAAGAGTAAAGGCCTTCGACCAAGACCGAGCCATGGAGGCTCAGTAGGACATGGTCGACTTGCTCGAGGAGGCTTGTGAGATGACCATCATCCACTCTGCTCATTACCAGCAAACTCTCCATAGGTACCATGAAAGAAAAATCAGGGCAAGGATCCTCGAGGTCGGTGATCTCGTACTCTGGAGGACCCAGTCAACCAAGGAGAACATAAGCTCTCTCCACCATGGAAAGGACCCTACACAGTGATCGAGGTGATCCAACTAGGTGCCTACCGATACAAGGATGACAATGGAAACATTCTCACCAACACATGGAACATCGAATAGTTATGTCGTTTCTTTCCCTAAAGCTCGGTCTTATCGTTTATTTACATTCAATGCTTGCTCCTACAGCACCCCAGCCCGAGCACTCTCGGCCTAGGTCGCTCGGGGGCTCCATGGGGATGCGATACCACCCCCTTTTTTACTATCATATAGTAACACCTTTCGCCCAAACAAAAGGGCGTCACCAAAATGAAAGGGCATTCCGTTCCTTTGATTACCCTACGTAACTTGCGCTTTTAGCCTCCCAACCGATCACACCCTACCGTGACCTACGGTTATGAGTAGCTGAGCCTTGTGGGCCACGCCCAAGTTCTTAAGGTTGCAGCCTACGAGTCAATGGGTAGCTATGAAAAAGAAAGGACAAAAACAAAGCTACGCAAGGATAAAAACAAGGGCGGATGGGACAAGCTTCCCCTCAAGTGATTTCATCATAAAAACAAACTTAAAATATTCATGAATGTAAAACTGTTCACACAGGGGCTCCCCCATGAATTTATCTTTTACATAAATTGACTATTTCTACTCTAACTCTATTATGGCCACCCAGCAGCATCGGCTAATGGTGTGGTTGATGAGGACGAAGGCAGCTTGGTTATGGTTAGGACGACGGCGCTCGCCTCGATTGCGGTCGGGATGACGCTCGCCTCTAACCCAGCCTCTACTGCCTCCATAGGCTAGACAACATCTTCCTGGTGCATGTTTACGGCCATGGTCGAATGGCGAGCCTCCATCACCCACTCCGCGGTGACCTGCTCAGTGACCATTTGTGCATGCGGCACCAAACTTTCCCCCAGCACATGGATCTCATCTGCGCTCCACCCATCGGCATATCCCCTACAGATGGCCATGAAATCTAGATCAAGGTAGTGGGTCGCCACCGAGGTCAGCACCCCTGATGTCCCATAGAACATGCCATCAGAGATGAGCGTCCGAACTTCATTTGGGACCTCCGCCAGCTGAACGGTGGGCATACTGGTGCTCGGTCCTGACCCGAACACCTCAGAGACCACCACCTATGTGATGTTGTGAATCTGGTTGAGCTCTCCCTTAAGAGGGCATCGCTCCTCAAGGGACTGGGCTAGCGCCTCCACGCCTCGACCGATCGCTACATTGACCGTCTCCAACTCTTATCTCCAGAGAGCCGATCTTTCCACCTAGTTATGGAAATGGACGACAAATTCAGGAGCAAGGAAAAGAAAAATTCAAGGCATCAACCAAGGGTAGAATAGGTACATATTGAGCGAGGCACTTTTGAGAATGGAGAGCCCTTCCTCTTGCTGGGTCACCCTCTCAAGTAGCTGAGTGTTTGACTCCTCTACCCCAAGCATCTGCCTCCGAAGCATGATGACCTCCCGCTTGATGTCTAACTGGGCCTTCTGCTCCACTTCTAGAGCCTCTAGGGACTTCCTAAGCGCCGTCTCAGTCTCCACCAAGTGGGCCTTCACTGCATCAAGTTTCTGCTTGGCAGCAGCCACCCACTCGACCGCATGCATCTCCACCGCATGTGCTCCTATCACCTCGGCTGCCTAGTCTTGGGTCTCACGGTAGGTGGACTCAAGCTAGTGCCTGAGCTTGTCGACCTGCCATGATGCCACCAATTCTTGCTCCATCCAGTCATGCCCCTCCCAAAGAAATTGAGACTTGCGGATCGACATCATCTCCAGGTCCTGCAAGACAAGAAGTAGGCATGCTGAGACAACCATTTAAAAGCGAAGGAACCAAAGACAATACTAGGAATGTAGAAAACTTACCTCTACAATGCATGGTAGGTCCATAGTCATGGCCTGATGGATGAGCTCAACCCTCTCCAAGGCCTCCTTGAGCCTTGCCTTGGTAAGGGCAAGATCAAACTCCATCGACAGTCCTATCTCCCCGAGCAGGTGCCAAAGCTTCACCTCCTCCTCATCGCAAAGGATGAACCGAGCCTTTCTTGGCTCACTGGGGCAAGGCCACACCAGCTCACGAGTCACCCCTGACCCGTTGGAAGATCCGGCCATCATAGTATCAAGCGATGACCAGACCATCACCAACTCCTGGGACAGTAGGATGGCTGGCGGCTCCACCCTGATGTCTGTCGATGAAATATGGTCGGCAGTCTACCTAGGGGTATGCCCAAGGTAGTAGATTGTCGGTAGACAGATGCGCAAGCCACAAACAAGATGGTGACGCAAGACAGACACAAGGTTTTATCCAGGTTCGGCAGCCAAGAAGGCGTAATACCTACGTCCTGCGTCTGATTGTATTGTTGTATGTCAATGAGAGATGTTTTTTAGAGGGGTCCCCTGCCTACCTTATATAGTCCGAGGGGCAGGGTTACAGATCTAGAAACTAATCCTAGCCAGTTACAATTGCCATAAGTGGCCGGATAAGGATTCCTATTCTAACCGACCAGGATCTTGCTTGATCTCCAAATCCGTCTTAACTCCTTGCGCGGGACTCCGAATAGGTTGGCCGGGCCATGCATCTTCTAGTGGACCAGACCTCCTGATCTAGGCCGGCCCAAGCCTAGCCGTAAGGGTATAGGGGTTAATACCCCCACAGCTAGTCCCCGAGCACCATGTATTATGCTGCGACATGCCATTCAATCTCCTTCGACTAGTGCGATCCATCTTTATGTCATCTCCAACTGATTGAAACATTGATCAATCAAATGCGTCAGCATTCTGATCAGAACAGAGAGCAGTAGACCATGATTATAGCCAAAGATTCTGGTTGTCCAAAGAATGCATGGTGCTCTCAAAGAAAAAAGAAAAAGATTTCTTTCCTTATCAAGTGTGCCCACTTGTATTTCTGATAAGAAATGTAAGTGACCCTTGGACAGTAGTAATCTTGACGATCAGTTAAAGCGTAGGGGTCGATAAAATAAACACATTTACCACAAGGTGAAGTGTGCCCACTTAGTCCCCGAGCCTGGTAGTAGGTGACGTAGGCACGTGGTGCCAGGGTCTAAAAAGAATTTCCACTGAAGTTAAGAATCCAGTCGTTGTAAAATCAATATGAGATGCACCAGCAGGTGCATCGTATCGATGTAGTCCCTGAGCTTGCTGGAAGGAGAAGTATAAGCCTTGTAGCAAGGTCCAAATAAATGCCTCTCGATTATATGTGAGTACACGTCACATGTAGCCAAGGAGAGCAGTCACCGAGCATTCTCCGGAACAGTCCCCGAGCACGGTAGTGGTCTGGGCAGTCCCCGAGCACGGTAGTGGTCGGAGCCATCCCTGAGCACGGTAGTGGTCTGGGCAGTCCCCGAGAACGGTAGTGGTCTAGGCAGTCCCCAAGTACGGTAGTGGTCTAGGCAGTCCCCGAGCACAATAGTGGTCTGGACCATCCCTGAGCACGAGACATGCAGCGAAGAAACGAATGCCGCTTGTACTTATTATTTGGTGTATTTATCTTCTTACTCTGTCAAGTCCAATCTGACATGTCTGGTCAAAAAAGCAGATGGGTATAGCACGTCATACTGCCTTCTTGTCCTTTCAAGCAAACAGTCGCTTGGCACCTGTAAGGAGGTGCGTCAGTGTGGGCCCTCTCACACTAGCAACGAAGAGGCGCATACACTGATAACGAAGGGGCGCATATATTGGCATAGATCCCGAGGTTGTGAAAACAACCGTCTGCAGCGCGTGCGCACATCTCCCAAGAATCTCAGGTAGACGATACAACAGAACTCTTGGTTATTTATAATATAGAACTGGTAAGTTACTTTTTACCGATCCCCATTACCATTCACCGCCGTAGCCTTCTTCTTCCTCTTGCCAACCCTAATACCTCTGAAATCATCACCAATCACCCCTCCACCGTATCCACCTCCATCAGCAAGGGTGGATTCATGGCGAAGAGTGACGCCCAAAAGAAAACCGAAGTCATGGCGAAGGAGTGGTGGAAGTCAAGAAGCAACGAGCAGACCATCGAAGACCTCATCATCATGGGAGTACTCCACAACAAGGCACTCATGGGATGGCGCGTGCCGGAAGGAGAAGGGTACCCCGATCCACAACCAGGTGAGATTATGGTTTTCGAAGATTTCTTCAAGCGAGGTTTTGGGGTTCCAGTGCACCCTTTCCTTCAGGGGCTCTGTTTGTATTACGAGGTTGGGATTTGCAATCTGCATCCCAACTCGATTCTTCTTGTCTCCACCTTCATTCATCTTTGCGAAGCATATGGTGGCTTCTAGCCCCATTTCGACCTCTTTCGCCATCTTTTCTATCTGCAGAAGAAAGGAAGCGGTGGCTCGAAGATAGCCGGAGGTGTGTACCTCAATCTATGTGACGGGATGAAGGCCTAGTACTTGCACTACCCTTGGAACACATCGCTGGATGACTGGTACAAGAATTGGTTCTACATCTGTAAAGAGCCGAACACAATCACACTATGCGACGTGGGATTCATTCTAGAGAAGAAGAATAGCTGGTCAGAAAAGCCCGAGTACCTGGAGTAGATCCAAGAACTACTTGGGCTGATCCCGTGGAGGAAACTGGACGGTCCGAGCATGGTCGAAAACTTCATCAGCCAAAGGATCCAGCCCTGCCAGAGGAGGGTACATCCTGGCTACGAGTACCAGGGTAGCACAGATCCAATGAGGACTAGGAAAGAGGCGCTTGACAAGATCAAAGTCAAAGCTAGGATTGGAGAGCTATTCAACTTAGCTAATCCAAATTATGTCAGATCGAGCAACATCGAGCATGCTTTCAAGCTCGCCTGACCTCCCCCAAAGGTAAATCATTCTGCCTTGTACCTGTAGTTTTATGTTGTAATAGAAACTCACTATGTTATCTCCTTTGTATTTCCCAGATTAATGGTCGTGATAGAACAACAGTGTTCGTATCACCACCCCCTGGCGTAGAGTGGCCGCAAGTTGGTAGCCCAACCACCCAGACCAGCACCAGGACCAAAGACGTCGACTGGGCGGTGCTAGGAGTTGGAGAGGAGGCAGTGGCCGAGGCTGCTGGTAAGCAGCCAGCGGCCAGCAAGCGTCATCAGGCGATCTTTACACTGTCAGACGATGAAACAGAGGATGTAGACATCTTTCGACTCGCCCCTCGAAAGAGGAGGAGGCAGCTGGAGTCGACGAAGCATGGTGGCTCCTCCATGCCAGTGGGACCCGCATCGCCAACCACTGCGACGCGGAGGACAAGCAGTGAAGGGGTCGAGCACCAAGCCCCGGCGCCGGTGCTGGTCATAGAGGGAGACCAGGTGGCACCCGCAGAGCACATGGAGCAGGCACGGTCGAAGAGACGCGCCTTCACCACATCATTCTGTGCTTCCAACATGTAAGTATTTGTAACCTTGATGTAAGCTTACAATTTATAGTGATTACTGTTGTCTTCCGAACTTATCTCGGATATATTAGGTCGGCGTCCACCGAAAATCCTGACCAACTAGCCGGGAGCGGCGTGGCTCTACTAGCAGTGTCAGAGAAAACTGCCCAGCAGCCAGCTATGGAGGAACCTATAGCAGAAAGTCCACCGGAACCCCAGCAGACAAGCGGCCAGACAACAGTCCCCGAGCAGGTGGTCGAGGGGATAGCCGAGCCAAGTACAGGTGCTCCGAGCACTAACCCTACTGAGGGGGACACTTCAGCGCCAAGGGTAACAGACCAAACCGAGGAGCAGTAGCCGGAGGAGGCATAGAGCACGTTTGCCGATGCTACGGCCCGTGGGAAGGCAATAGTGATCATAGAAGCTACAAACTCTGGACCAACACCGCTACCCGAAGAAGAGGCCGAAGAGGACGAAGTAGAGGAGGTCTTGGGCCATCCCCAGGACAAGCGACAACATATATATGTGTCACGCTGGCGGAACAACCAATGGGTTATGCATGAGGAAATCCCAGAGGTTGAAGAGACCATGAAAGTTGAACAAGTGGTAAAATGTCTGGTGATGGAAGTCCAGGTATGTTTTGCTTGACTACTTGATCCTGCTATCCAGTCAAACTGTCTGACTTAACTTTTGTACATGCAGGACTTAATGAAGACCGCAAGGTACCGAAAGAAGTGCTTCGACCAGATTGAGGGGATCACAACAAGCAATAAAGAATTGACGGCCGAGGTGGAGCGCTTGCACCACCAACTTGAAGCCGCCAACCAGGAGAGGACAAAGCAAAAGGCATAGAACCAGAACCTGGTTGTCCAGCTTAGTAACAAAGAGCAGGAAAAAACAAGTAAGTTGTCACTTTATCACAACAAGTGCATGACACGCGTTGTTGCATTATTGGTAGTAACAGCTGTAGTGCAGGCTTAGAAGCCAAAGTAGTCCATCTCTAAGAGGAGAATAGCCGTGTGGCCGTAGAGTGTGGTCGCCTGAAGGAGGACAATAAGAAACTGGCGCATGACCAGTCGCAACTCCAGGACCGCACAACCAAGATGAAGGAGGAACTGAAAAGTAAGTGTTCCAGACCACCTTGCTCACTCTGTTGCCCGCCTTATGTCATCATGGCATGACATTTTAATGTCTTGTGTGATTTGCAGTTTTAAAAGTCAATGCTAAGAAGCATCTAGAAAACATGATGAAAGATCATGATGGCTAGAAGGCACGATGCCTAGAGATCACCGAGGATCGGGACACATGGAAGAACCGGTGCCAGGAAGTGGCCACTGGCATTTTGCCCGTCCTCAACCTTATCGACCCAGCACTTACAGAGGAAGTGCTAAGGACGCCGCAGCTCGGACTGGTCGAGAGATGCTGAAAGGCATGGGGATGGTTCTAAGAGTTCGTGAAGGAGGCGGGTGAGTACACAGGCGCGCATGTGCTAAGCATGGTGCGTGCCCACTACCCCTTGATCGATCTCAAGCACCTGGAGGCTGGGTACTCGAAGGAGGTAGATCTAGACAAGGCTGAGGAGCTTCGGATAACCCAACTGGACCTATCTTTAAAGATAATTGGTGACATTAACCTGTGTGGAGGTGGGACAGCACCTGTATAGGGTACGCCATCAATAAGTCAGCTGGAAACGCCATCAGTTGCAAGCCAACTAGCAAAGCCTGCGGTCTCGACCAGCCAGGCATCGGCGGGGCCATCCTCTTCAGCTCAACCAGTACAAGAGTCCCCAAGACTCGAGCAGGATGTCGGAAGCATCGAGCAGCAGGTGCCGCATGCCCCTGACCAGCCAACAGGATAGGCTAGAGCTATAGAAGAAGAACATAGTTATGTTATTGTAAACTTGGGCCTCTTCAGGCAAGCTTGTAATAACATAACTGTATATCATCATAAGCTTGTTTGTTTTGTATAAAATGTATTTAAGCTTGAAACTCATGGTGGTGTAATTAAGTGAGAACATGTTAGCGTTCTGTTTAGTTGTACCAATTTACTCAACATGTCATCCTAAAAAGTTTATACGGCCCTGATTCACCATGTGGTCGGAGTGTGAGGTGCATGACCTGTGCACACATAGACGCGGACAAGTCAAACCAGGGGGGACCTGCCAATCACCCATAGCATAGAGAGCAGATCCCATGCACGCGTTGGGAGGAACCAGAGACAGGGCTTGCTCCAAAAACCTGGGAAGGAATGGTGGTCGGCTTTGACTGGCTAAGTTAGAATAATCGTAAAATTCGAAGTGACACATCAGAGTGGTCGGAGAAATCATAATAGCTTTATTGAATTAAATCGAAAGTATAAGAAGAGTACATATCTTAGTAGTTAAGCATAGAAACACCTAAGCTTGTCGATGTGCCATGAATTGGGTACGTCCATACCGTCTAGGTGAGCTAACCTATAAGACGTTGGTCGTGTGACTTCCTTGATCATGAAGGGCCCTTCCCATGGAGTTGCGAGTTTATGGACACCAGCCTGATTCGTCTTCCACTTCAGGACCAGGTCCCTGACCATGAAGAACCGCTCTTTAACGTTCTTGTTGTAGTACCTATGCAAAACAGCAAGGTATTTGGCTGTACGTATGCAAGAATTGAGCCGCTTCTCTTCTGCACTATTCACTTCTAGCTCCCGCACTTCATTGACCTTGCCTTCATCAAAGTTCTCTACCCGTGCTGATCTGAAAGCTATATCTGCTAGGAGGACTGCCTCAGGCCGTAAACCATAAAGTATGGTGAGACGCCGGTGTTACGACTGGGCTAAGTTCTGAGGCCCCAGACCATGGCTGGTAACTCTTTGAGCCATCTTCCGGGAGCTTTGTCATTTTCCCTGTACATCCTCTTCTTCAATGCATCCAAAATCATACCGTTTGCCCGCTCGACCTGTCCATTAGCTCTAGGGTGCGCCACCGAGATGTATTTTACTACTATGCTCCTTTCATCGTAGAAGTCCTAAAAAGCGTTCCCGGTGAACTGAGTACCTAGATCAGTGATGCCTGTACTAGAGGCATGTGCTCTATCCACTTAGAAAATTTGTCGATCAGCATAAAGACACATGTAAATTTCCCAGGAGCCTGTTTGAAGGGCCCAATCATATCCAGTCCCCAGCATGCGAAGGGCCAAGAGGCTGGTATTGTCTAGATCTCATGTGCTGGTATGTGGATTCTCTTGGCGAAGAACTAACAACCCTCACAGTGGCGGACTGGATTCTCTACATCGGCTACCGCTGATGGCTAATAGAACCCTACTCGGAAAGCCTTACCGACCAGCGTTCTTGAGGCCACGTGGTTGCCGTAGGAGCCAGAGTGGATTTGGTCCAGGAGATGTTCGCCATCCTCCTGGGTTATACACTTCATCAAGATTTCCTCCTTTGCGTTCTTGCGCCATAACTTGCCATCGATGAGCAGATACTGCTTACTGCGACGCATCAGGCGCTCGTTTTCTGTCTGATCAGTGTAACCACTGCCATCTATCAGGTACTTGATGAAAGGTACTCTCTAGTCGGGCTCATGAGTGGTCGGAGGTGGCTCGGTGGTGCTCGACGCCAGAACAGTAGCCACCAATTGCTGGTCTGGAGGCTTGTCGACCGTGGAATCTTCCTCTTCGATGGAATGCGTGAGCAGGTCTTGGACGAATACGCCATGTGGGACTTTGGCTCGGGATGATCCAAACTTTGACAGCGCATCTGCTGCTTGATTTTTGTCTCGGACCACGTGTGCGTACTCGATGCCATAGAACCTGCCTTCCAGCTTTCTTATCGATTTGCAGTATGCATCCATCTTTTCGCTAGTCGTGTCCCAGTCCTTGTTGAGTTGGTTGATAACCAGAGCTGAGTCTCCATAGACATAGAGACATTTAACGCTGAGCTCAACCGCAATGCACAAACCATGTAGGCATGCTTCGTACTCGGTGGCATTATTAGATCCTGGGAAATAAATCCAGAGGACGTACCGGAGCTGCTCCTTGGATGGTGACACGAAAAGGACTCCTGCTCCTACGCCGTTGATGTTGAGAGAGCCGTCGAAGTACATCTTCCAATACTCGTTGGGCCCCTAAGAGGCAGGCATGCTTAAGTCTGTCCACTCGACGATGAAATCGATGAGTGCCTGAGACTTGATTGTAGTATGGCTTGCAAATTCCAAGGAAAAGGGGCATAGCTCCATTGCCCATTTGACGATGTGCCCATTCGCATCCTTGTTGCTAATGATGTCTCACAGAGGGTACTCAGTCATGACCACCACATGATATCCGTTGAAGTAATGTTTCAACTTTCGGGATGTTATTAGTATGGCGTAGATCAATTTCTAAATCTGTGGGTACCTAGTCTTGGATTCATTGAGTACCTTACTGATGAAATAAATTGGTCGCTGTACCTTGTAGGCATGGCTAGGCTTGTCGTGCTCAACCACCATGGTAGTGGAGACCACCTGATTAGTTGCCGCAATGTAAAGTAGGAGAGTTTCATCTTCTCTGGGAGCAGTGAGGACCGGAGTTGATGTAAGGTATTGTTTCAGCTATGTGAAGGCAGCGTCTGTTTCCTCTGACCACTCAAACTTCTCGGATGCTTTGAGCAGTTTGAAAAACGGTAGTCCTTTTTCTCCTAATATTGATATGAAATGACTGAGGGCAGCCATGCATCCAGTAAGCTTCTGGACATCCTTCACCTTTTTGGGCAGCTTCATGTCTAAGACAGCTTTGACTTTCTCTAGGTTAGGGCGTATGCCGTCGTAACTAACAACGTTGCCAAGCAATATACCAGAAGGAACACCATGGATGCACTTCTTTGGGTTTAATTTCCAATGGAATGTGTTAAGGGCCGCAAAGGTGCGTTCTAGGTTGTCAACAAGGGTATGTGCTTCCTTGGTTTTGACAACTATATCATCAACATAAGCCTCGATGAGGTCGTCTTTTATCTCATCTTTGAGGCAGGCCTGTATAGCGCATTGGTAGGTAGCCTCAGCGTTCTTGAGCCTGAACGACATGGTCATGTAGCAGTAGGTGCCGAAAGGCGTGATAAAAGATGTCTTGATCTGGTCATCCTTTTTAAGAGCGATCTGGTGATAACTAGAGTAGCAATCGAGAAAGGAAAGCAGCTCACAACCGACAATTGAATCTATGACCTTGTCTATGTGAGGTAAGCCGAAGGGGTCCTTAGGGCAGTGTTTGTTGAGATTAGTGTAATCAACGCACATTCTCCATTCATTATTCTTTCTGTGTACAAGAACCGGGTTGGCTAACCACTCTAGATGATACACTTCTTTGATAAATCCGGCTACCAAAAGCCATGTAACTTCTACCCTAATCGCCTCCTTCTTGTCATGAGCGAACCATCGTAGCTTCTGCTTGATAGGTTTGCCCTTGCCGTTGACATTCAAGGAGTGCTTGATCAAGTTCTGAGGTACACCGGGCATGTTAGCAGGTTTCCATGCGAACACATCCACATTGCTCCTCAAGAACCTGACGAGCGCGTCTTCCTATTTGGGATCCAGGTTGGCCCCGATAAGGGCCATTTTGCTGGGATCACCGTTGACTAGCTAGATCACCTTGTGCTCCTTGGACTTGATGTTCTTGTGTGGAGCCTCGAGCTCTGGGATCTCCAGGTGGTCAGCTGAGGTCTTCTTAGCATCGAGCATGGTCTCGGCCATGCAAATAGAGAGGTCATGAGCCTCTGCTATTTTGAAGATGTCATCCTCATAGGTATAAGCTGCGTATACGTTGCCCCTGACGGTTAGAACTCTTTTCTCGGTAGGCATCTTGAGCACCAGATACCTGTAATGAGGTATGGCCATGAACGTAGTCAGTGCGGAAGTGGTCCGGGGTCCCAAATTGCACAGGTAGCGTGATTTGCCTGAGAGGTGTAGAGCTCTGTTCGGGGAGAACACCCCAGAACTATGCCTC